>NC_064877.1:66720646-66728146 GCF_943734665.1 Anopheles aquasalis | reverse complement strand
TAACGAAGCGCTGTCACACGGCACTCCACGGACCGGAGCGGCCAGTTGCGGAACAGTTAACTTGCGCGGGTTTGGCGTTGGATCGGCATTTGGGGACGAGGAAAAGAGAGAAACTACCCCTTTTTTCAACACTCACCGGTAACGGTTGGTCACGGTTCCATTACATCGACTTCAAACGCACACATACACATATACACACCACGCCAGAGAGCACAATGAAGGGGAGTAAATTTCACGATTGGATAAATTTTGATTTACTTCACGCCGGGTGGTGGCCGGCTGTGGTCCGCTGCTGCTGCTGGTCCAGCACACGATTGGACCGAGGACCGAGAAGCGGAAAAGCGCTGTCAGAAGCAATAAGCAGCCTCCATAATTCTGCCGAAAACTCGGTCTTCCCCTCGGGTTGTGGGTCCTACGCGTTCGTCGAGCGCCAGTTTCGTTCCTATTCGCCGTACAGCAGCTCCATTTACACCTTCAACGGCTCAAAGTGCGCTAATATGAGCGAAAGTGAAGGGGTAACTGAGCCTTACGATGCCTGCCCGATGGTGGTCAATATGCAAAACTCACTGACTCACTGACCTCAACACCAGCACAAACATTCACAGAATTCACTTGCTAACCGATCCAATGGTTTATCCAATCGAAACAACCGAGCACAAAAAAGGGGGGTATGGTTGGTTTTGTGGTTTTTTATCTATTTTTCCTTCCACTAGACACCTGAATCTGGCACCAGGCGTTATGTTCGAGAGGCATGCGGTCGCTGTTCGGTTCGAAAAGGAGTTTTTCCCCCTCTTGGAGACACTCGCGTCCAGCGGATCGCACACTTCCGTGCGGAAGCAAGGCAACGCAACGACTGCTGAACCACGGCGTGTGCAACCCTTAAGATAAGGGACTCCTCATCTCATCGCGTTCGTGTGCTCATCGGGATCAAGTTCGTTCGGTTAGCAGCATCCCTCTCATCGGTGGTTCTCACTCAACTCACTATTGCAACACGTTTTCGGTTGAATTTTTAGGTAAATTAAAGGGGAATTTAGCAAGCAAAGTTAAATAAAACAATTCTACTTGTTGCCTTTTCACTAATTTTTTAAGTTTCCTTATATTTTCTATCAAATTTTCGATTACTTGAACGATGGAGGCGCATGGTCCATGGTGAAATACCGTGCGCCTCCATCGATGCCTTTTCACCCGCACACTTCTCACCCGGGAGCCGAGCGAACGAAACGCGAAACGTTCGTGTCTCACTTCGAGCGTGGTTCGTGCCCCGTTCGTACCTTCGCGCCTTACGAGCGGACTTCCCTGCTTCGAAAAGCACATGTTCGCCGATGGTTTTCGGTCAAACGGAAAACTGTTGATTGCTTGCACCGTTGTTTACATTTCCCTTCCCTTTCCACTCACCACCCCCGTGTCGCACTACCCAACACCAAACGCTTCGCACAAAAGGCCACCAACCGGAGACGCATCGGAAAGATCAAACGTCGCTAAGCGTTGCGCGCGAGTGCGAATGACAGGCTGGGAGGGACCGGCAAAAAGAGAAGCTTGTGATGAAACAATTTAGCGTCAAAAATGCAGTCACACATTCTTCGCACCGGTACGGGGCTCTATGACAACATGACGTAAAATGGCGGCCCAGCCGTTTCGTCCACGATCGCGTGCGTAATACCCTGGCCATGCCGACGATATAGACGCGCGCGACACCAGTATCATCGGTGTCGCGCTCTTCCAGTACATTTCTCTTTTATTATCTTCGTCTCCTGAAACACCACGCGTGCGTCTTTTGTGTTCACTTCCGTGTGGAGAAATGGGTAAGCAAATGGTGCAGTGACTGGCTCCAGGCCAGGCCTACTAGGATTAAGACGCAGTCAGCAAACACACAGGCACATGTGACTGCAGGTGCGTAGCTACGCATCGAGCTACGTGGAACTCCAACTCCGGCCACGGTCTTAGGGAAGCACTTCAAGGACACGTGTTGAATATTGATGAAGATTTCGTTTCTCCGCCTTTTTTGTCCTTTCTGCATTGTTGTGTGCGTGAGTGTGCTAGAGTAACACCGCCTTTCTGGCTCCACCATTTGCGACCATGAGGCAAACGATATGCGGATTTAGCATTTGCACGTACAGGCCTACCATTGTAATGTTGCGCTGGGGCTTGTTTGTGTTTCTGTTTGCTCTGTCTGTCTCCGATGGGCGTCGATCACGCTCGATGATAAGAGGGCGCTTGTTTTGTATGCATTTCATGTCCAGGGCATACGGAAGTATCGGCAGCCATGCAGGTGCTGCTTTGTTGCTGCATCGCCCAAGAGTGGCAGCAGCAGCAGTAGCAGCAGCATCACGTACCATCGTGGTTCACGGTGTGTTATCTACCGATGGAAGTTAATCCAGATAATTTACTCTGCAAGGACTGCCACCTGCCAGGTCTTTTTCAATGTAGTGCACGCGCACCCTTACATGCAAATGATGAATCGACAAAGTGACAAAAAAACGAATGATGATACTCCTACAAAGCAACATCCTTCTCGCAAGCAGAAGAGCTGTTTTCATTACTTTGCTGCAGCCGTGGATTCAGAAGAGGTTCGCATTGTTCAAAACAAGTTAAGCCACTCGTAGGACGGTACCATTGATTAGCTGCTCCTCGTGCTCGTGCTGATGCCGGTTGAAGAAAAAAAAAAACGGAATTTTCTTTGCCTTGTGGAAGAAAATTCATTATTTCTGTTTGGTGGGGCGAAGGTGTTGTACCTGAAACACCCACCACAACCCGGATTTTCCACCCAAAGGCACACCAATCGCTAGAAAGATACTTTCCCTTCTGGAAGCCTCTTAACTTTAATACGCCACCGCATTTAATACACTCGCTCATGGTGTTGGTAACTTAATTGTCCTAAGACCGTTCGCAGAAGCAACTCAACCGGAGGGGACATTTTGACTTCCTCGAACGCAGGGCCTGCGAGGCACAAATTATGAACTCGCGAAGCTCCATCTGCATCATCTGCACCGAGTGCCTCATTTCTCCATTTTGAAGAGCAGGATTGGCGTGTTAATTTATCGCTACAAACCAGCCACCAACTGCTGGCGCCTTACTCCAGAACCATCACCGCGAAACGCGTCATCAGCCACATTTCCATCCGCTTTACGGAGTTATTGATGCCATTTCCTGGCCAGATGCAGGAATGCTGCTCAATCCGATTGGCCCCAGACGCCAGGCTTTCGCTCCCCCTCGCTCACTCGGTCCGTCACTCGATCGAAGCAAAATGAACGCAGACGTGGCAGGCTCGAAATGTGTCTTTACAAATTACCATCAACCTGTCCGGACCAGGTGCGGGTTATCAGCCTTCCGCGTACGGCATCTTTCTGCTTCCTTCTCCCTTCCCGGGGGTGGGGTTGAGTACGGCGTTCGCCTGCGGTGCCGAACCATAAAGATCTAGAGTAATGATTCCGCAAATTGGAGCGGAACTTACCCCGTAGGCCGTGCCGGAGATGCGATGGAAGGGAAGCATTAAAAATGCAAATCATTTCCACGCTCCCAAAAACCGTAGTCACTTCATAAGGGTGCGATTCCGCGGATGGCGGTGGTGGTGAGTTTGGGGTTGTTATGCTCCAGACGATTCACCGAACGATGTGCATACCGAAAAGTACCAAATGGAGCATTCGAGGGCCTTCACCTATCGGAGCAATGTACATGATGATTGGCAACGGAAAGAACGGGAGAAAACAAGGGAACGTGGAGGACGGGATCAACAGAATCGAACCACCGCAGCACCCTTTCTCCCTGTTTCGGTTTTGGTTTGGTTCTTGGAAATGAATGCTGGAAATGGTTTTCGGCGATTTTCCCATCCTCTCGATAACAGTGAACGCGAACTTCGATGCCGAAACCGAAACACATCGTCTATATCGATTTGGCCAAACCCTCACCACGGCCCCAGCATCAGCTCCGTTTGTTCCGTTGCTCCGGTTGGAGCGATCGAACACCAACAACTACCCTGTCTCGGAACCACACTTACCCTCAGGACACATTTGGCTTGTAAGCTTGTTCTCCAGGAACAACAACAACAACCAGCAGCAGCAGCATCAACGGGATGGCAACACGCGTTGCAAAGCACTACCCCATACTCAGTGCTTGGCATTGTTTGCCTCTTCCTTGGCTGTACTGCGACCCTGTGGCTGGAGGGCTGAAGTGCACCACCTGTTGGCGACAATAATTGTTAAGCCCGCTCGTTTCCGTCGTGTGAGCGCCTGTGTGCGAGAGTCATTGTACTACCAGGAACACTTGTTCCACGTCGTCCTGTCGCCCAGCAGCACCGGAAGCATGTAGCACATCGACCAGAAGTCGTTAGCGGCGGCTCCGGCGAAGCACTTTAAGACAATGCTGTGTTTTGTTCGCGAGCAAGATGAAAGTAACTGCGTTGCCTCTTTCTTGTTGAATGAAAACGGAAGCTTAAAGACCAGACCTGATCGAAGTATTGCAAAAAGGACGTTGATATCGATTAATCACCAAACGAGACGTCACGGAAGCTGCTGACAGCGGACGAGCATGACTGACTGGCAACAGGTCACAAACAGCAGCAGCAGCAGCAGCAGCAGCAGTACGACGGTGACCTTTGCCTCTCAGCAACGTCTCTCGCATCTGCGGCATCTGAGGTTACAATTCCGTGTTCCGAGAAATGTCTCGCCTCGCCTCGCCTCGCCGACCATCGCCAATCCCAGCGTGCTCCTTCGTTAAATCAATCGGTGAACAGAAAGTTCACCAAAACGGATCCAATCAATTCTTCTTTGTCGTAGTTCCGAATTAGAAAAAAAATGCGAACAACATTGCTGCCACATTGCTGGCGCACATTGTTGTGTTTGATTTGTGCAAACCAGAATGCTTCCATTTTTTTTTTGTTGTTGGTGTTCTTCCGGAATTCTGAGAGACCGGCACTCACGAGCAGGAATGCCGCTGCAGCTTTGCCGTTGATTGCTTTCTCGAGGCGGCTCGCTACGAAGGTTTAAAAGTTCTTCATCGCACCCAGACACACAGGAGCGTACAAAAAGTCAACCTCTTGGCCCTGGACGAACTCACGCGGTCAAGAAGCCGATGAAAGGTGGGGGTATGGCGAAGCGGAAGCCGAGAAAATGAAAACTTTTCCCGACAAGTGACAACGAAACTAACACATTCTATCCGAGGGATTACGAGCTATTGAGACCAGCCTGCCGTCGTGTTGGGTGACGTCGTTTGGCGTCGTCCTTCATCTCCGGCTTTCCGATTCCCGAGGCCGCCCCCTTCCCGGGTTCGTTCACCATCCCTTCAAATTATGCTATTCAACATATGCTGGTGCGGCGATTGAGGAGGACTTTCGTCATCTCCTTTTTCTGTCGGTTCTTCCAGCCCAAGGGCAGGATTTAGGGCCCCGACAACAACAACGATGACGACGCTGACGACGACATCATTTAACCTCTCCCCAAACTACCACCCCCCGTTCCCCTTCCCAGATGATTTATCGTGACGTTACGTCGAACGAACCACTCATTTGCTTGCGTCATCGTGCAAGGCGACGGCCCGGTGGAACGGTTTTCGGAATCGAACAGAAGCCGCTCGGAGTGGGCGCGAACCGTTCCCGGATAACCTTTGCGGGGGGTTTCGAGCTCCGGCTTTGTTCGCGGGATTTTCGCATTTTTCTTCTTTCTTTTTTTTGGGGGGGCGTTTGCGCTATTTTGTCGCCATCGTTCGATGCACAACGAAGCTTATCGAAAAGCAATTGTGGCCTCACTGGTGTGGAAGGAAATCGTTGAGTGTTTCCGCTTGACATCCGGAACTTGCTGCACATTGCTGGTGCGGTTTCGGAATGCAAACTCCCGTTTGGAGATGGATTTAGAATTTATGCCCGAGAACGTGGGGGTGAAATCAAAACATATTTCTGATGCCTTTAAAGATTTTCTGTTCTGGAGCGAAGTGAATGTTTTCGTAAGTTATTTTTAACATAACAATGTAGAATACAAAGTACATGATTTAGATACTACTCTTTACTTATGTTCCGCACAAATGCCTCTGATACGGATGGAAAATGCTCCACTTTGAACGAGCTAGCGCTGGATATGGTAATGTGTGGGACCGTCCTTCCCAATACAAATGATTAATGCGCTCCGGATGCAGATCATAGTTCTGCCCGGGAGAGGCCAGTAACAATGGCCATTTGTCAGCCTCTGGCACTAATAATGTATCATTTTTTATCCACCACTTCCGTGCTGCCTCATTTGCTGTTTGTGAATTTCGCATCACAGGCCGCCATCAGTCAGCTTTTGTGCTGAGTTCGTGCCGATAATGAAAGGGCATCATCTGCTGGCGGTCTCTTCTCTGACATTACGCTCACGCCTTCCTACGAACAATCAACATGTTTTTCCGTCTCGGCATTTTGTTATTTTGTAAACATTCACCCCAAGAGTTCTCCGTGGAACCCCGAATCAAAGCATCAAAGCGGCGCCAGTTCAGCTCAGTTGAAGGCAGTTTGTCATCATTCCGAAAACGACTCCGGCGAACACATTACCGCTCGCCACTTGTTGACTTGCCGTGCGCGGGGGTAAGTAAGTAGGACCTCCCCGGGAGGGAGGAGACCGACACAGACCGCACTGAAATCACTGCTTTCCTACTTGCCATTAAAAGTGACTTTGTAGCAAACACTACCACCCGCATACACAGATTGGTTGGCCCGGTTGTGCAATGGCATAAACATAAACCACAGTTTAGTGCACAGAAAAACACTGCCGTCCAGTGGTCCAGTGCTGGAGCAGAAAAACAGAATCCTCCATCCTGGCATGGGTGGTAGGCAGCTTGAACGTGTGCAAACCTTTATCATCATCATCATCATCATCCTAGTGCTGTTGCTGTAGATCTTCTTTCGATGCACCACCAGGGGTCGTTGGTAGGACTTCAAACCAACCGACGAGCCAGCTGGAGCCTAAGGCTGCAGCTCGCTCCAGATGCTGAGAGACAACCGGTGCAGTGCGTGTACATGTCTGGCAGATGTTCCATTTCCTCCTCACCTGCGTTCCTGTGCCGCTAGTGGAGCGCGAAGCCAAAAGGTGGTAAAGCATTTTATCATCCAGGCCATAGTTTTTTTTCCTTACCCTGTATCTCCAGGACTCATTCGCTTCCGGTTCAGCATCATTTAAGTTCCCAGGTGCGCCAGGATGTGCAGGATGCCTTGTAGCACGATGGTCGGTCTGCACTGGGCTGCGTCGGGTAGCGGACGATATGGACGATAGAGCACACCGCTTGCTGCTTGCTCCCGGGTGTGCATCTGGGTAAACCTATTATCTTTGCCCGAGACCGAGCTGCAGCACGGTCCGGCGATACCGGAAAGACAAAACGGGAACTGTATGGGTGCAATGCACTGGATGAAACCAGGCGTAGGAATGCTGGGTGCAGATGGAATCCTTTCTTTTGTTGGTGGGCGTCGACTAGTTGTCATGTTTTTCATTCCAGGTGTGGAGCAGATAAGTGAAACGATTGAAGGGAAGGTTTTGTGCAATG
>NC_064877.1:66713146-66715646 GCF_943734665.1 Anopheles aquasalis | reverse complement strand
CGATACAGGGAGGAGAGCGGAATCAGGCGAAACGATTTCATGCAGCTGCTGATCGATATGATGCGGAAAGATAAAAGCGAAAGTGGCGTTAACAATGAAGGGCTTAGCTTCGAGGAGATTGCCGCACAAGCGTTTGTCTTTTTCTTCGCTGGATTCGAAACATCGGCCACCACGATGACGTGCGCACTGCATCTGCTCGCTAACCATCCGGCGGAACAGGACAAAGGACGCCAGTGTGTACAGGAAGTGCTGGCCAAACACGACGGACAGCTTACGTACGAAGCCATCATGGAGATGGAGTACATCGAGTGCATCATCAACGGTATGCCAACAGCTGATCGGACAAAGAAGCATCTTCTAAATGGATTATTCTTTCAGAAACCTTGCGGCTGTATCCACCGGTAGCAACACTTCACCGCATCACAACTCAACCTTACCGGTTACCAAATGGCAAAGTGCTCCCAACCGGAGTGGGAGTGATCATTCCCAACCTAGCCTTCCAACACGATGCCACCAACTTTCCCGAACCGTTTCAATTCTCTCCGACTCGATTCACTGAGAAGAAAGGTGAATCGAAACCAAATTTTAGCTTCCTACCGTTCGGAGAAGGGCCACGGATCTGCATTGGAATGCGGTTCGGATTGTTGCAAACGCGGCTAGGATTGGCGATGCTATTGCGAAACTACCGGTTCGGCGTTCCGGAAGGTGCAGCAAACCACCGCCTGGAGATTGATCCAATCAATTTAATTCACGGACCAGCGGGAGAAGTTTGGCTAGAGGTCGAACGCATTACCGAAGCGTAAACAAATAGAAAGTAGATGGCAAATGGGACAACCGGGATCTTTAAGATCCATCAAAGATTGTATTAAGCACAACGGCACTACCTCGAACGTTTTTAAAATGTTTTCTGACTTACGTTTAAATACATTAATTCATTAATCATTTTACGATCCGGCTCATCTTGAGATACACACCGTTGTTCGGTTTCAGGACAGTGTACGTTTCCGATTGTTGTTTTTCGGATGTTTCATCTAACGGATCGAACTGATAGCTGCACAGAAGCGTGGCCACGACAATGCGCATCTGCAGCTTAGCCAGTCGATAGGCAATACATATCTTTGGTCCCTCGCCGAATGGCATGTACGTGAAGGGCGTTCGAGTTTCGCAGGCTTCTGGCGTGAACCGATCGGGATCGTAACGTTCCGGATCCGGATAGTAGTCAGGATCGTAGTGAATGGCATATACGGGAATGATAATGTTTTGTCCTTTCCGTAGTACGATCGATGAACCAGGCACCTGGTAGTCTTCCGTGACCACGCGAATCGCGTTAATGCCTGGAGGTTTTAGTCGAAGCGTTTCTGAACGAGGAACAAAAAAGGTTGATAATTAAGGGCAGAAAGTATTCGCAATCGAACAGTCTTACCAGCTAAACACTGATCGATATACTGCATGTCTTGTAGTGCTTCGTAATTCAGGCCACCATGCTTGGCGCGCGCTTCAAGCGCACATTCACGAGCACGTTCTTGAATCTCCGGATTACGTGCCAGTTGATCGAGACAATACGCTACCATCACTGAGGTGGACTCGTAGCCGGCTGCAAAGAACAAGAGCACTTCTGCCGCGACCTCATCCTCCTTGAGCAATGGTTTGCCATTTTCGTCGGACAATTGTAAAAACCGTTGCAAGAGATCCTCTCTCTGTTCATTGCGATTCCCCCGGAAGGCTATTACGTCGTGTACCAACCGTTGGAACAGCACGGTAATGTCGTTCGCGAATAGCTTCAACCGAAGTGCCCGTGCAAGCGTTCGACATGAAGTCATGAAAAACAATTTCCACGTGGATGGAATGAGAAACGTCTTGCCATTAACACGAGTGTATAGGCCACCGTCAGCCTGCGAGAGGCTTTTACCATCGATACCGAGCAAAAAGGATGCAATAATATCGGTTGACAGTCGTCCGACCACATCCTGGCATTCGATGACACACTCTTCACTTGGGCCCAGCTTCTTATGCAAACCCTCCATTAACCGATCCATCAGTTGCACTATCACAGGGTAGAAGGCCTTCAGTCGTCCCGATGAGAAGGCCGGAATGGCTGCATGGCGTAGCACCGTCCAACGGTGAGCCTGTGCGTTGAGCATGTGTCCACTGAGTGGCTCATGTTTTGCGTTGCTATATCCTCCCCGATCGGAGAAGTGACGATAATGGCGCACCAACACGTTTTTGATCATTTCCGGGTCCGTCACGAATGCAACGGGTACCACGAACTGGAAGATCCCGGCGAATGGACCTTTTCCCTTTAGCTCCCGGTACAGATCGAGCATCAGGTGGGACGCGTGTTGAATGTTGCCCAGTGGGAAGCTCGGCGATGCGGAAGGTACACCCTGATCGGTCCAGAATTGTGCGCGCTTTCGAAGGAAGTACACACATAGTGCAACTGTTACGGTCACTAGCACTAACGGTGGTAAGGAGACGGTTAGCAGCATGATGCAGCTTGGGC
>NC_064877.1:66663146-66708146 GCF_943734665.1 Anopheles aquasalis | reverse complement strand
TCAGCGTTCCGCTCCAGAAGGGCCACCGGCGGATGCTTACGGAGAGTTTCTGGAATGAAGTACGAAGAAAGAGGGAAACGTTGAAATGAGATAGTGCCACGCAGACAGCAGTGATCGTTCCGTCATCTCTCCGGTTACCGTTGATGCACTGCTCGAGATACGGCATATCGGAGACGGCTTCGTAGGTCAGCTCACCACCGTACTTGTCGAGCGTCCGCTGGACGCACTCGCGAGCCTTCTCTTGGGCTTGCTGGTTCAGGGCGAGCTCGTACAACGTGTAGGTCATGGCAGTGGATGAAGTATCGTAACCGGCGGTGAAGAAAATGAACGCTTGCGCCGCAATCTCTTCGAACGTTAGACGACCGATCTCCTCCCCGTCCATCTCCAACCGGCCCGTATTCTTGAGCTTCAGCAGCAGATCCATAAAGTCGTTGCGCACGATCTGCTCCCGCTCACGGTACTCCACCGTGTCCTTGACCACCTTGAAGAAGAAGCTCGACACATCACCGTTCAGCTGCTTCATGCCGAGGGCGTTCGCGTGCGCCCGGAACGCCTTCATCAGGTAGACAACGAGTGGGGAGTGAGGAAGCTTATCGAACGCGATCTTACCGTACCGCCGAAACTCGTTGTCCGGTTCGAGGAAGCTGTTACACTCGATACCGAACGCGCACGCACCGATCACGTCGATTGTGTAGCGCGAAAGCAGATCGTGCATCTCGACCACCTCCGACGTGGAGGTGCCGATCGCATCGCGCAGATGATCCGTCAACCGGTGGCTCACTTCCACTACGAGTGGCAGCGTCATCCGAATGCGGCCCGAGGTGAAGGTGGGCGAGAGTTTGGCACGCAGTGCTCGCCATTTTTGACCCTCGATGGCGAACATGTGCGCTGAAAGGGGATCATCACGTTCGTTAAAGTACACCCCACGGTTCGGAAAGTAGTGGAAGTCCTTCACGAGCAGCGTTTTGATGAGCGCTGGGTCGAAGATGTACAGCACGGGGGATATCAGCATGAAAACACCACCGTATGGGACACCGAGATGCTTGAAATGATCGTAGTGACGCTGCGTGATCGGTGCTATGTGTTCCACTTTGCCGAGGGTTTTGAAGTTGCCGTACGGAAACTGTGGCTCGATGTAGGCGACCGAACGATCGCGCCAGAAGCGCGACCGTCGCCGAATCCAACCATAACACAGCACGAGCACGGTCGCGAAGAGTAAACCAACAGTGGCCAACATGTTGTCGAGTAGTGGTCACCAGCAAGACTGACATGGCGAAGATTCGTTTCCGTGGTGGAGCTGAAGCGAGCAAATCACAATGCACGCAAACTACCAGCACCGAGCACCGCGCATGATAACGCCAATTGTGTCTGTGAGGCCGGCGAATGGCGTGCCCATTATGTCTTGATTGAGGTCGTTGAAACCGAAGCGGCCGGTAACCGGTTCTACTAGCAGCAGGCGTGATACTGTGTCTGAAAGGTCGCATCGTGTGGCCAAAATATGATTTGTTGCATGATGAGCCTCGGTGTTACCAAGAGATTTGCTACGGGAATGAATAGCACCTGAGAAACCGGAGATTTGGAGCAGCGATACTTAGCTGCGCGAGATAAGACAATCAACTGTAATATGCCTTTATTTATTGTCGGTGATGCTGCATATTCTAGAGCGAGATATGAAGCCTTTACCTAACGGCCCGACTAGACCTTCTCCACCCTCAAGTGTAGACCACCTTCGATGGAGAAGACGGTGCTTGACTTGGAGATGGGCAAAGGGGTGGGCATCTTGGGCGAAATTGTAAATCGGAAATTTCTCAACAGAACGGCCAGTCCGATCCGGGCCTGCATCAACCCGAACCGCAGCCCTATGCAATTACGAGGTCCTTCTCCGAAAGGAAGGAAGGTGTAAGGATTCCGTTTCGATTTTGTTGCCTCGTCGAACCGTTCCGGTTGGTAGCGCTCCGGGTTCGGATAGTATTCCGGATCATGATGGAGTGCATGCACCGGCACCAGGACCGTTTGGCCTTTCGGGATGATGTGCTTCGTACCGGGCACGGGATAGTCTTTCGTGGCGATCCGGATGATTGTCGCCGCGGGGGAATACTTGCGCAGAGATTCTGTAGAAAGAAAAAGTGTCCTCATTGTATGTGTGCTACTGGGAAAAGAGGCCGCCTGTACGTACCATTGATGCACATTTCAATGTATTTCATGTCCTGGAGTGCCTCGTAACTGAGCTTACCGTCGTGGCGAGCTAGCACCTCCGTCACGTCAGCTCGGGCCTTACGCTGAAGTTCCTCAGATTTTGCCAGCTCGTACAGACAGAATGACATCGCCGTCGAGGAGGTTTCGAATCCGGCCAGGAAGAACACGAACGCCTGTGCAGCAGCTTCTTCGATTGACAGTCCGTCGCGATCCTGCTCCTTCATAAGCTCCATCAGCAGGTCCATGAAATCATTACGTTGCACATTGTGTTTGAGGCGATACTGAACCGTATCCTTTACGGCACCCAAGAAGAACTTGGACACATCCGGTGCCGTACTGGTGACACCGAGTTTCCGGGACAGATTGGGATACTGTGACGAGAGGAATCGTTTCACGATTTTCAACCGTGAAGCTTCGAACACTTTTCTACCCATGCGGCGGAATTCGGCCTCGGCATCTTTCAGACTGTTACACTCCAGTCCAAACGCGCAGTTTCCGATCACGTCGGTGGTGAAGCGGGCCAGAAGCTCCTTCAGTTCCAGCTCATCCTGCACTCTGATCTCATTGGCGATACATTTGCTGAACTCTTCGGCCACGGTCAGTATTGTGGGGTACATCATTTTCATTTTACCGGACGTAAAGGTTGGCGTCAGCTTCGACCTGAGCATGCGCCACTTGTTACCCTCCATGGCGAACAGGTGCTCCGACAAGGGATCATCTTTCCCATTATGGTAGACGGCACGATCGTGAAAGTACTGAAAGTCCTTTACCAGCACCGACTTGATGAGATCGAGATCGACGAGCAGTGTGACGGGGTTAATGAAGAAGTACATGCCCACGAATCCAGTGCCGTTGGCCTTCGGTTTCAGTTGCTGGTAGATATTGCGCGTGATGTCTGCCATATGAACGGTGTTGCCCATTCCACTGAGATTTCCATGTGGAAACGTTGGTTCCAAGTACGGTACGCCGCGATCTTTCCAGTAGGTGAACCGTTTCCGTATCCACAGCACGCCCAACAGGAGCGCCACAAGAAAAAGATGCCAGAACATGGTGCACTGGATTGTCAGAGGAGCTTTTCGCGACTAATGGTTTCCCGGTGTGGATGAAAAAGAACTGAGGCGCCCGAAACGAGGCTGACAAGATTTTGTGGCTTCTTATCTATGAACAGACCATGCATTATAAAATGCCTATCTTATATACACTAGAGACACTGGCTGTCTGCATGCACTCGCTCACGAAGGTTTATCGTTCATCGTTTTTCGTTTTTTTAACGCGTTGATACCAAGTCATCCTTGTTGTTCACTTTTTCAACTCATAATGACTGAACAAAATGGCAGTAATGTATTTAGAAATAATGAATTATCAAGATTTTAACACTGAGGAATGCTTAGCTCCCATCGTTTTAATTTAAATTTTTTATATCATTACTTCATTGTTTGACTCGTTCGTAATTGTGCAAAAGATTTTAGACAATAAAATTTGCTAAAAAATGTGTTTTTTTTACATTTTAGCTTGATTAACTTTAATTTAAAAAATGCCAACCACTGGCAAATTTAACGGTAACGCCATTTATTAGATCTGCTTAGAAGTAACTGTATCATATTAATTATTGACTCATTTAAATTATGTTTTGCCTACGTTCAAATTTAAAATTCCACATGCTTAATTTATTACCTTGCTGAACCTAAAAATGATCTTCTTTTTGTCCAACTCGTTCGAACGGGGCTGTCGTTCAATTAATCTTATCGACATACACACGTTTGTACACCGCGGGGTTTCGCGGGTATTACTTGCTATTCTGGTCCAAAAATATCAACTCTCAAGTTCACACAAACATTGGCGTGAGCATCGTGATGTTTGTGATGCTCGTTACTGTTGTCCAGCACCATTGAGCCACTGCCACCCGATTAGTCAACCCGGAGCAATCGAACAGCAATGATGTTGTTCTCCCTCGAAGCGTTGGTCGCGATTGCGGCGGTAGTGGGCGGCTTCGTGTATTACGTCGTTCGCAAGCAATCATACTGGAAAGATTGTGGAGTGCCCCACCCAAAGCCGGCATTTTTCTTTGGCAGCTTTAAGGACGCCGGTACGAAGGAACACTTAACGACTCAGCTAGAACAGTACTATGGCGAACATAAAGGCAAATATCCGTTTATGGGAGCGTACATGTTCCTGTCACCTATCGTACTGCTGACCGATCTCGATCTGATCAAAACTGTGCTTGTGAAGGATTTCCAGTACTTCCACGATCGAGGGCTGTTCTATAATGAAAAGCATGATCCCCTGTCTGCCCATCTCTTCAATCTCGATGGTCAAAAGTGGCGCAATCTGCGCAACAAGCTCTCGCCAACGTTTACCTCGGGCAAGATGAAGATGATGTTTCCGACGATCGTAGTCGCCGGCAAGCAACTGAACGATTTCATGCTGACCACGGTCGAGAAGCAGGACGAGTTTGAGCTGAAAGATATCTTGGCACGCTTCACCACGGACGTAATCGGAACGTGCGCGTTTGGCATCGAGTGTAACAGCATGAAGGATCCGGACGCCAAATTTCGCGCCATCGGCAAACGGCTGATCGATGAGCAGCCGTCGAATGGAAAGAACATGCTGATACAGTTGGTACCGAAGCTGTGCAAGTTTTTCGGTTTACGTATCATCGATACGGATGTGTCCGAGTTTCTGTTGAATGTGGTGCGCGAAACGATCGATTACCGGGTGGAGCATGGAATCCAGCGGAACGATTTCATGGATTTACTCATCAAAATGCTACGCAACACCGAGAACCCGGAAGAGTCGCTCACGTTTAACGAAGTAGCGGCACAGGCGTTTGTGTTCTTTTTTGCCGGATTTGAGACTTCGTCGACGCTGCTCACCTGGACGCTGTACGAGCTGGCCCAGAACCAGGAGATTCAGCAACGGGGACGCCAGTGTGTGAATGATGTGCTGGGACGCCACAACGGTGAGATGACGTACGAGTCCGTTCTGGAGATGAAGTATCTGGATCAAATCCTGAATGGTAATGATTGGCCCTTCTCTGTCCGTTTAGATTGAGTGTAATTTAAAACCTCCTTTCGTTAATGTAGAATCCTTGCGGAAATATCCTCCGGCACCAATGCTCTTCCGAATGACGGCCAAGGATTACCGTGTTCCCGATACCGATTCGACTATCCTTGCCGGAACTCCCGTATTTGTGCCGATCTATGCAATCCATCGGGATCCCGATCTATTCCCAGAGCCGCTCAAGTTCGATCCGGAGCGCTTCAGCCCTGAGGAGGAAGCCAAACGGCATCCATTTGCCTTTACGCCTTTTGGGGAGGGACCGAGGAATTGCATTGGCCTGCGGTTCGGCATGATGCAAGCGCGAGTTGGATTGGCCTATCTGCTGAAAAGCTTTCAGTTTAGCACGTACGAGAAAACCTCGATCCCGATGCGGTTCGTCGAGAATAGCTTCATTTTGGGTCCGAAAGATGGTCTTTGGTTGAAGGTTGCTAAATTGTAGATGATTCACTTCATGATGCGCATAACATTTCATTGCCTTCAACGACAAAAGTGCCGCTGCTGGCCAACAGAATGCGCTTCGATAAAATTCTAATCTTATCAGAGCACTCTTATCGATTGATACACACTTGAACGTTAGCGATAGTAGTTATTCAGCCGCATAAAACATACACTAACGCATTGCATTAAAACATTTTGTGGAGTTTAAATTGAAATACAAACAACCAGCAGTTTAATTCATCCTCTTGAATGTCGTGTACTTAATTCAATGACCAGCACAGTGCTATTATCTCATACAATAAACAAACCCGCGAATGCGACCGCGATGCGCATGCGACATACCACAAATACACGCATAGCACGCTCCCCCGGTGACGTCATAAGCGTGATTTTATCCGACTGTAAACGCCACGGTGCGTCTTGCTGCTATGTTGATGCTTCAGTATTTGGCCGAGCGTTGCCTCCATCGAAATGGTTTGGTCAACGTTGCTTGCCGTGGTGGTTGCTCTGTTGGGTGTCGCTGGTTCGCTCGTGTATTACATTATACGGAAGCAATCGTACTGGAAAGATCGTGGAATACCCTACCTGAAACCGGCCTTCTTCCTCGGCATCTTTAAGGATATTGGACGGAAGGTACACTTCACGCCCGTCCTGAAAGAGATGTACTACACTGGCAAGGGCAAACATCCTTTCTCCGGCGCTTACATGATGATCGCACCGACGGCCGTCATCAACGATCCGGAGCTGGTGAAAAACATCTTCGTGAAAGATTTCCACTACTTCCACGATCGCGGTGGTTACTACAATAAAAAGCACGATCCACTGACGGCGCATCTGTTCAATCTGGAGGGTCAGGAGTGGCGATTTATGCGCAACAAGCTCTCGCCAACGTTTACCTCGGGCAAGATGAAGATGATGTTCCCGACGATCGTGGCCGTGGGTCGTCAGTTTTGTGATTTTCTCCAGCAAACCGTGCCCGATGAGGAGGGTGGCAGTGAGGTGGACCTGTTGGATTTGATGGCACGCTTCACGACGGATGTGATCGGAACGTGTGCGTTCGGTATCGAGTGTAACTGTGTGAAGGATCCTGAGGCCGAGTTCCGAGTGATGGGACGTAAGATCAACGAGAAGCCACCGGGTGGACTGTCGGCAATTTTAATTATGCTTGCGCCGAATCTAGCGAAAAAGCTGGGCGTACGGTTTCTACCGCGCGATGTGTCCGAGTACTTCTTACGCGTCCTTCGCGAGACGGTCGATCAACGGTTGAAGCATGGTATCAAACGGAATGATTTCATGGATCTGCTGATCGGAATGCTGGACGAAGCTCGTCCGAACAATAGCGGAAACGGTGAGGATACACTCAACTTTAAGGAGTTGGCCGCTCAAGCGTTCCTCTTCTTTGCCGCTGGATTCGAAACGTCGGCCACGCTACTGTCGTGGGCTTTGTATGAGCTCGCACTCAACGAGGAGATCCAGGAGCGAGCAAGGCAGTGCGTGAAGGAAGCCATTAACCGCCATGGTGGTGAGATGACGTACGAAGCCATCATGGAGATGAAATATTTGGAACAAATTCTCAATGGTATGCCACATGCTGTAGCTCTATACCGGGAATCACTAACAACGTGTCTTTTCCTTTTTGCAGAAACCATGCGCAAGTATCCATCGATACCGGTGCACTTCCGGATAGCGTCGAAAGACTATCCTGTCCCGGGGACAGATTCAGTCATCGAAGCCAACACACCGGTCCTGGTGCCGATCTATGCGATGCACCACGATCCACAGTATTTTCCGGAACCGGATCGATTCGATCCGGATCGCTTTACACTGGAAGCGATCGCAGAGCGACACCCCTTCGCATGGCTTCCGTTCGGAGAGGGGCCAAGGATGTGCATCGGACTGCGCTTCGGTATGATGCAGTCTCGCATTGGATTGGCGCTTCTGCTTGCTGGCTATCGTGTGCAGCCCTGCCCGAAAACAACGATTCCGATGGATTTTCTTATAACAAGTTTAATTCTGTACCCCAAAGATGGAATGTGGTTGAAGGTGACGAAGGTGTAACTAATGCTGACAGAGCACGCTTTATAATAAAAACATTGCAAATTAAATATCGAAGAGAAAATACAGTTTGAACTTTTGTTCCCATTAGCAATCAGTAGCTACAGCTTTTCAATGTTTAACCACAATCCACCGTCGATCGAGAGGATCGGACTGGAGGGCGTGATCTTCAGCGGAACACTCATCCTCGAAGCGAGGGTAAACCGGAAATGCTTCAAAAGATACACCAACCCGATCCGTGCTTGCATCATTCCAAAACGAAGCCCGATGCAGACGCGTGGACCTTCACCAAAGGGTAGAAACGCAAATGGATGACGCTTTTCCATTTGTTGCGCGGAAAACCGTTCCGGATCGAACCGTTCCGGTTCCGGGAAGTAGTCTGGATCGTGATGGAGAGCGTAGACGGGTACGGCCACCATGAGGCCCTTCGGAAGCACTTGATTGGTGTCGCCAATGCGATAGTCCTTAGTGACCTTCCTTGTCAACGTGGTGGCAGGCGGATACTTTCGTAGAGATTCTGGAATAAATCGAATCCGAGCGATGAGATGGTGAAGGGCCAAGTAATGAGAGAGAGAGACTCACCATTGATGCACATCTCAATGTACTTCATCTCGTGTACCGCTTCGTAGCTGATGGAATCGTGTTTCTTCAACACATCGTTCACTTCCCGTCGTGCCCGTTCCTGTATGTCCTGATGTAGCGCCAGCTCGTAGAGACAGAAGGACATCGTCGTCGAGGACGTTTCGAAACCGGCCAAAAAGAACACAAACGCCTGCGCTGCCATATCGTCCATCGTTAAGCGATCGCCGAAGGACCCAACCAGTGCATTCTGCTCCTGTTCCTTCATCACCTTCATCAGCAGCGTCATAAAATCATTCCGCTGCACATTGTTCTTCTCCCGGAACTGCACCGTATCCTTCACCACGGTCATGAAAAAGTCGGTAATGTCGGCCGGCGTTAGCACCACTCGTAGCATCCGTGCCAGGGCAGGGAACTGGCTGGCGAGAAAATTCTTCATCATCCGTGATGGCGAAGGTTCGAAGATTTTGCGACCCATCATCCGGAACTTGGCCTGTGGATCGGCTAAGCTGTTACACTCGAGCCCGAACGCAACCGTACCGATGACGTCGGTCGTGAAGCGTGCCAACAGATCTTTCATCTCCAACTCGCCGCTTCGTTTCAACTCTTGGCTCAAACACTTGGTGAACTCATCCGCCACGGCCGTTACCGTCGGGAACATGAGCTTCATCTTGCCGGAGGTGAAGGTTGGCGTTAGTTTGGCGCGCAGATTCTTCCACTTTGTGCCCTCCATGGCTACCAGGTGGCGCGACAATGGATCATCGCGATCGTTGTGGTACAGATTGCGATCGTGAAAGTACTGGAAATCCTTTACCAGTACCGATTTGATGAGGTCGAGGTCGAGCAGCAGTGCCACGGGGTTGATGAAGAAGTACATGCCCCCGTATGGGCCAGCGCTGGTTCTTTTCAGTTGCCGGTAGCATCGCTGCAGTACCTGTGCGATGTGGTGTTGCTTACCGACCCCTTGGAGATTGCCTTGTGGGAAGCTTGGTTCGACGTATGCCACACCACGTTGCTTCCAGTAGGATAGACGCTGTCGAACCCAGTAGATCGCGGTCAAAAGCACCAAAAGTAACAGATAGATCCACATGGTGATGGCTTTTAGCGAGCTGTTCGTTCAAATGCCGCTGTTCAACTGGCGCAATCCAGCGGTAATGCTGACACCCCTGTGCTGTTGTTGAGTTCTATCTGTGCCAAGCATGATATTAAATATGGTGGCAGGAGATGGGGAAAGATACAATTACCGCGATACAGTACTGACGCGTCCCTTGTAATAACCGGAACAGGGCAGACAGTCGCTGTGATCGTGCACAAGATTAGACACCCGTAACCGTGCTCTCATCGTGATGGAGCAGGTTTTTAATCACCAAACAACGACGTCGTAGAATAGCTGATGTCTGATGAACAACCCCCTGTAGCTGCTGTACTGTTCACTGATAAGATACGGACCCAATCGAGGACAATTGAGTGACTAAGATGACACGATGAGTAAGGATGGGGACCGAAAAATATGGTACGGACATAAGTCAACACAAAAAAGCATCGTCTTGCGCCCAACGTGGGGCTCGAACCCACGACCCTGAGATTAAGAGTCTCATGCTCTACCGACTGAGCTAGCCGGGCTGTTGATCGTGAGATATACCGAAGAAAAAATCTCATGATCGTAACCTATGGTCAAGCGGTCGCGCTGTGATCGCGCAGGTGATCGTCATGCCTCAGTGGCGCACGCGCACAACCATTCATGCTTTCGCAGATGTATTTATAAACGTTCGGCAGTGTGTAGTTTGTTTGTGTTCCTCTTGATGTGTGTGCATAAGTAACGAGCATTCAAGTCACTAGAATGAATGTTACACTACGCTCTGTACCGTACTGTAATGGATTTCAATTCACACCTCACGCTGTCGATTGTCACACTTTCGCATGCTGACAAGTCATGCCGTTATCTTCCACCCGCCAGACAAGTGTTCATGCCTCCCAGCGCAATGCGTTGTAAACATCACGCATCATCACCTTTCGTGGGGAGCGTGCAGCCGGTGAAGCTGATTGTTTGCAGACGCTTCGCAACTCATCGTTCGCCGACGATTCTGTGGACCGAAAATTCGTCAAATCATGCTGACATTCGCGAGCAATCATCACATGGGGTCGAATGAACAAGAGGGAAGCGATAAGTAATTTTGAAATTAGCCACTCGGTACTCAATCTTTACGATGCTCGTGCGTTTCTGGAGAGTATAAGGCAACTCATTTTGCGATACAGTTCGACAGTTCACACGGAGCAACCGAGTTCAATCGATTATCGCGAGGCGAGTCAAGATGGTTAATTTTGTGGATTTAGCGTTTCTGGTGGCGGTCGTGGCCGCCGGTGTTTACTATTTCCTTGACCGGAAGCGAACGTACTGGAAGGATCGTGGCGTCCCGGGGCCACAGGGTGACCTGCTGTTCGGTAACTTCCGTACCGTCGGTACCGAGGAACACATTACCGTGCCGATGAAGCGGATCTACGATGAGTACAAGGGCAAGCACCCGTTCGCCGGGATGTACCAGTTCGTGAAGCCGGTTGCGTTGATCACCGATCTGGAGCTGTTGAAGTGTGTGTTTGTAAAGGATTTCCAGTACTTCCACGATCGCGGTACGTTCTACAATGAGCGGGATGATCCGTTGTCCGCGCATCTGTTCAATTTGGAGGGCCAAAAGTGGCGAGCGTTGCGTAACAAGCTTTCACCGACGTTTACCTCGGGCAAGATGAAGATGATGTTCCCGACGATCGTAACAGCCGGCAAGCAGTTTAAAGATTTCATGGAGGAAACGGTGCAACGGCAGAGTGAGTTCGAGCTGAAGGATCTGTTGGCACGCTTTACGACCGATGTGATCGGCATGTGTGCATTCGGGATCGAGTGCAACAGCATGAAGGATCCGGACGCAAAGTTCCGGGCCATGGGACGCAAGATCTTTGAGGTTCCGCCGAGCAAGTTTAAGACGATATTGATCAACGGTATGCCAAAGTTGGCCAGGATGCTGAGGATGAAGCTGACCGATACGGAGGTGTCCGACTTCTTTTTGGGAGCCGTCCGTGAGACGATCGATTACCGGCTGAAGAATAATGTGCAACGGCATGATTTTGTGGACATTCTGATCAAGATGTTGAGCAAGGACGATAGTAAATCGGATGATGATTCGCTGACTTTCAATGAGATCGCTGCTCAGGCGTTCGTGTTCTTCTTGGCTGGCTTTGAGACGTCGAGCACGCTGCTGACCTGGACGCTGTACGAGCTGGCGTTGAATCAGGACGTACAGGAGAAGGGACGCCAGTGTGTGCGAGAAGTGTTGGAGCGTCACGATGGGAAAATGTCGTACGAAGCTGTAGTGGAGATGAAGTACCTCGATCAAATCCTGAATGGTAAGGGTAGTGATGCGGAGTGGCTCTTGGCAGCAGTTAGCAATAATCAGCCTTTACCTCCTCCCCACAGAAACCCTTCGCAAGTATCCTCCGGTGCCAATTCACTTCCGTATCGCATCGAAGGACTATCAGGTACCCGGTACAAAATCGGTCCTGGAAGCCGGTACAGCGGTGATGGTTCCGGTGCACGCGATCCACCACGATCCGGAAATATTCCCGGAACCAGCACGGTACGATCCGGAGCGATTCAGCCCCGAGGAGGAATCGAAGCGTCACCCATACGCCTGGACTCCGTTCGGTGAGGGACCACGGATATGTGTGGGTCTCCGCTTCGGCATGATGCAGGCACGCATCGGGTTGGCCTATCTGCTGGATGGATTCCGGTTCGCGCCAAGTTCGAAGACATCCATCCCGATGGACCTATCGATTTCAAGCTTCATTCTAGCGCCAAAGGGTGGTCTTTGGTTGAAGGTCGATAAACTATGAAATACTCTTCACCTTGCGATCGAGTGAGATTGTGACTGAGCGATGTATCCACTATTTATAATGATTACGTGTTAAGATATTACAAATAAGTTATTAGACGAGAACATGTGCAATAAAGTTCAGCTGTTTTAATGTACTTTGGACTGGATTATGTGCACATTCGCCCTAGATGCGGTATTATCTGCATGCGAATGTTCGAGTGATCTCGTAGTTCTGCCTCGTCATGATGAATGATCCGTGCTCATCACCGAGCTCTCGGTTCTCACTTTGTCAGCGGTAAAGCAAACAGTGGGGCGAGATAGCGCGAGATAGCAAACGCAAAACCAGCTGATCATCTCGGCCACAACGAGTGTCACGTTAACCACGGGATGTAACCATAAAATGTCCAACAATTGGTGCTGTCTTCGTTAGTCGAGCGCAACCCATCGTAGCGAGTGGATTGCAGTCGTTTTGTGACATTATTCGTGCGCACGGTTGTTTGCACCGGAGAGTGATAATAGCATTTCCGGTCTAATTTAATTCGGTGTCTCTCTCTGCTACTGCTGCTGCCGCTGCTGCTAACGGATTTGTTTTTGTGAAGTGTGAATCCGAACAGTTGTTGCTTATCAAAATGGAGCCCCTGGACATAGCGATTTCGGTCGTAATGTTATGCTTTGTGGTGTATTTACTGCTCGACAAACGTTTCCAATATTGGAAGGATCGGGGAGTGCCTCAGTCGAAGCCCGAGTTTATATTCGGTAATGTACGGGAAGTCAATCAGAAGATGCATCTGGCGGTTAAATTCCAAGAGCTGTACCATGAGCTAAAGGGCAAGCATCCGTTCGGGGGTATCTACATGTTCTTCTCGCCCATCGCACTGATCACCGATCTCGAGCTGCTGAAGTGTGTGTTTGTGAAGGACTTTCAATACTTCCATGATCGTGGGGTGTACTATAACGAGAAGTATGACCCACTATCCGCCCATCTCTTCAACATCGAGGGGCAAAAGTGGAAGAGTTTGCGCAACAAACTATCACCAACCTTTACCTCGGGCAAGATGAAGATGATGTTCTCTACGATCGAGGCAGCCGGAAAGCAGTTCAGAGATTTCATGGAGGAAACCGTGGTGAAGCAGAGTGAGTTTGAGCTGAAGGATTTGTTGGCACGCTTTACGACGGATGTGATCGGCATGTGTGCGTTTGGGATCGAGTGTAACAGTATGCGTGACCCGGAGGCCGAGTTCCGCGAGATGGGCCGGAAGATCTTCCAGCGGCCTCGGGGAAAATTCAAGGGACTGATGACGACCTCGTTACCCCGTTTGGCGAAGGCTGTTGGAATCACCACCGTCCACCCTGATGTTTCGAAATTTTTCCTCGGTGTTGTGCGCGATACGATCAAGTACCGAGTGGAGAACAATGTGCAGCGCAACGATTTTATGGATATTCTGATAAGAATGCGCAGCGATAAGGACGTCAAGTCTGAAGAGGGTAAGCTGACGTTCCACGAAATCGCCGCTCAGGTGTTTGTGTTTTTCTTGGCTGGCTTTGAGACGTCCAGTACGCTGCTCACGTTTACGCTGTACGAGCTGGCACTTCAGCCAGAGGTGCAGGAGAAGGGTCGCCAGTGTGTGAAGGAGGTGCTGAAGCGTCACAATGGAGAGCTAACGTACGAGTCCGTTCTGGAGATGCATTATTTGGATCAAATACTGAAAGGTTGGTACATTTATTAAACAGCTTACCTCCAATTGGTCGTGATAACATGCATTATTACCTTTCACAGAGAGTCTTCGCAAGTATCCTCCAGTTCCCGTGCATTTCCGAGTTACATCGAAGGATTATCAGGTTCCTGAGACCAAGACAGTGCTCGAGGCTGGCACCAAGGTTATGATTCCTGTGTATGCCATTCATCGCGATCCAGAACATTTCCCCGATCCCGAACGTTTCGATCCGGACCGGTTCACACCGGAAGAGGAAGCGAAGCGCCACCCGTACGCCTGGACACCGTTCGGTGAAGGTCCAAGGATTTGCGTTGGCCTGCGGTTTGGAATGATGCAAGCACGCATTGGGTTAGCCTATCTGCTCAATAGCTTCCAGTTTTCACGCGGTGTCAAAACCGTTGTACCGTTGAAGCTGGATGTGAAGAGCTTCATCCTATCGCCAGAAGGTGGTATGTGGTTGAAGGTAGAAAAATTGAAATAGTTTCCTCTATCTTATGTTAGTTTCATTAGGCATTTCATATAATATTATGTTTAATTTGTATTTGTTTAAATTATACGAAGTAATTAATTGCGACAAGTTATCGCGCGAAGTGTTATGAATGAAACAATAAAAAATCAAGTCAAACCACTGCTACTGTACTACATTTCTAGTTAATAACTGTTTCTTTTTGATCTCACATTGACCACACCTTTTAGTGCATATTAATGCTGCGCTCTTGCTATACATTATAGAATCATTTGCCCTCGAAAGATTCACATGTAATATTTGACCTTAAAATCATTTGACGGCATATCAATCTCAGTCCAATTCACTCGTCATGATTCTTGACACTGAAGTACTATAGAAATACCATTACTTGCACAAGCTTTAATCACTTGTCTCGGTTCACGTCAAGTGTTATCTCCCCAATTTGCGGTGTCTGCGGCGGTTTCATTAGTTGAGCAGATCAGTGTCGCGTGAAGTGTGCTAGACGACGGAGGACAGTAAATGGAAACAATTCATCCGTCACATTGAGCTGCTGATCCTGGCTTCAAGATGACAACGTTCCACATCCTGGTGATAATTGGCATTTTGCTTTACTTTCTCATCACAAAACGGTACCGATACTGGACGGACCGGAAGGTGCCGCAGGCTAAGCCGAAACTATTTTTCGGAAATGTGCATAATGTGAGACGTACCGTGCACCTTGGCGAGCGATTCCAGGAACTCTACAATGAGCTAAAGGGCAAGCATCCGTTCGGTGGTATCTACTTTTTCTTCAAACCCATCGCACTGATCACCGATCTCGAGCTGCTCAAGAATGTGTTTGTGAAAGACTTTCAGTACTTTCACGATCGCGGTAATTACTACAACGAGAAGCATGATCCCATATCCGCCCATCTGTTCAACCTCGAAGGACAGAAGTGGCGCAATCTGCGCAACAAAATCTCACCAACGTTTACCTCGGGCAAGATGAAGATGATGTATCCCACCATAGTGGCCGCAGGAGAGCAGTTACGTGATTTTATGCAAGAAATGGCACGTGATGAGGCGGAGTTTGAGTTGAAGGATCTGTTGGCACGCTTCACGACCGATGTGATCGGAATGTGCGCGTTCGGGATCGAGTGTAACAGTATGCGTGATCCGGAGGCCGAGTTCCGTGTGATGGGCCGCAAAATCTTCCAGCGGTCGACGGGCACTTTGAGGAACCTGCTGGTCAACACCTCACCCCGGTTAGCGAGAGCAGTTGGTGTTCGTGTATTTGAGCGTGATGTTTCTGATTTTTTCATGAAAGTGGTTCGAGAGACGATCAAGCACCGGGTGGAGAACAATGTGGAGCGCCACGATTTCATGAACATACTGATAGGGATGCGCAGCGATAACGAAACCAAGTCCGAGGATGGTAAGCTGACGTTCAACGAGATTGCCGCTCAGGCGTTCCTGTTCTTCTTGGCCGGTTTCGACACCTCTTCGACGCTGTTGGCGTTCACTCTGTACGAGCTGGCGATGAACCAGGAGCTGCAGGAGAAGGCTCGCCAGAGCATCCAGGAGGTACTGAAACGCCACGATGGACAGCTCACCTACGAGGCAATCATGGAGATGCACTACATGGAAAAAGTTATGAAAGGTTGGTCGCGATTGCTTTCCTTTTTTATTCTGTCTCGTTCAATTCTTTGCTCCTATTTATTTCTTCAGAGACGCTTCGCAAGTATCCCCCGATAGTGGTTCATTTCCGGCTGGCTGCGAAGGATTATCAGGTTCCGGACACGGACACTGTCATCTCTGCTGGTACCTCGGTGATGGTACCAGTGTATGCCATCCACCATGATCCAGAATATTTCCCCGATCCCGAACGCTATGATCCGGAGCGATTCACACCGGAAGAGGAAGCGAAGCGTCATCCCTATGCGTGGACACCGTTCGGCGAGGGCCCTAGAATGTGTGTCGGTTTGCGATTCGGTCTGATGCAGGCAAGAGTTGGCTTGATACTGCTGCTTAACGGCTTCCGATTTACGGCCTGCAAGAAAACTGTTTACCCCGTGAAGCTGGACCCGGAAAGCGTTATCCTCACACTCGATGGTGGTATGTGGTTGAAGGTGGAAAAGCTCAAGTGACGGTTCGATGCACAAAAAATAACGATGTGAACGCTAGAAGCTCTTTATTCGTTGCCATTCTTTATCAATTTAATTGGCTTCATGCCTTTGAAATGTCCTCGATAGCCGTGACTGTGGCCAGTGTAGTTGGTAATGGAACAGAATACCTATCATAATAGGAGGACTTAGTTAAGGTTCAAAAATGTTGCTGAAAAGTGGCTCAAAACTTACGGTGGTAGCATTAACTGCAGTACAGTTTTGAAGATGACCTTGAACAGGCAAACCAATAGTGAGAATCATTATAACGGTCCAAACCGCACACAGAACGAAGAACAATCTGGCCATCTCGTCGTGTTGTTAATGTTTAGAGTTCGTTTTGGAAATGCCCACACATCGAGTTCGAGTTGCTTTATATTACACCAACGAAAGAGCCCCTCAATTGTCACGCAATTGTTTTGCAAAAGAAACCCTACAACTCAAACACTGACCATCGTTAACAACTTAAAAAGACATGATTGTTCAGTTCGCAAAAAACCCCTTTACATGTTTCGATATTTTTTGTGTGTGGTAAGCTAACATTTACTTTACGCTTGAAATGAATTGACCGTCCCTCGTGGGTATTTGGTCGCGCTTATTACACACCTTTTCATCCTGTAACACCTTTTCCACCAAACACACATGCCGGGTTTGTCAAATAGCCATTAAAGCAGGCAATCAATTCCGGATCAACGTTAAGCGATGGGGTTAATTCCACTGCCAGCCTCATGGCTGGCAAAAGTCACAAAATGGAACATCGAACGTGGATCGCGGATGGTTGGTGCTGACGTTCGGCTCTTATTAGCTTCATTCCGCAACAGTGTTTACCCATTAGGTTTGCATTGAACTGTAATGAGATTGTTCCACATTTTTTTCTCTTCTTTTTTGAGCGTAAAGCACTTGAACATTGACGGTAGCGATGTCGCGATAACACAACACACAACACAGCTACCGGTTGGGACCGTTCCGTGCCAGCAATCAAACGAAGCCAGATCGAATAAATTGAAATTCGGAATTTGGGTGGCGCGCACTTCAGGGCACCAGGGGCTTAACTACTCAAACTCGGTAGCAACGGCTATCGTCAACAAACACACTCGTCTCTCCAGTACCTTACCGGACGGACCAGCGGACGAACGGATGGGCGCAAAAGGTGCGGAAGAACCCGGGAATCAAATTAACCAGAATCAGAAGTCGCGAGCTATCGTCGTGGTTCGAACTTGGGTGTACCAGTCACCGGGCCTGTCTCTGTCGGATCAGGCCGCTGATGAGGTTTTGATTTGAACGCCAACACGCAGCAAGCGAATACGGTGAAAAGGGAGCGTACCACGAACGTGGAGCAAAACTCCAAACCAACTCCGCAACCGGCGAGCATCGGTGGTGGCTCCCGAGAAAAACATGGCCGAAGGAGAAAATTAAAGAAAAACATCTCCATATTCAGATCTATCGGTGGGAGCTGGGTGGGACGGAGTGTAGTAGAAGGAGGAGCGGAGGGAGTCGATGAATCCTTGAGTGGTAGAAAGAGAAAGCGAGAGCTTGGCATCGAAAGAGAAAGCGGAATTCTGGTAGAGAAGCAATGGCGTGTATGCAAAGCGGCTACTCGCTGGTACATGCGTGCGTGCGTATGTGAGATGGGAGTTTCGGTCTCGAACCACGCACACATACATGCGCACACACGGAGGAGGCGGGATGCTTGGGGCTTGGGGCTTGGGGCTTTTAGCATAATTTCATAAAAATAACACCGTCACGCTGACAGAGGCGGCTCTCGGGGGCTCCTTCCCCCCCTTCCCCCAAAAACCCGATACAGATTTGGAGCGACAAGCAGATCCCGAGACCGAAACCCCGGGTTGCCCAACGACCTAACATTCACTGGCAGGCAGGCGGAATGACGACCGACCCCTGCAATAATCGAGTAACAACTCCCCACCCCCCCACCCCGGGGGGCGTTGAAAGAAACCCAGGGACGTGGAGAAAGGGATTTTCCGGTGTAGCATGTCTGCTAAACAGATGAAAGTCTGCTAAGCAGAGGTGATGCGACGCAAACATCTGATGCGTAGATGTCACATGCATCACGGGCGTTAGCTAGGGAGGTAAAGGCGTAACCCATAGGCGAAGAATGGGTAAACCCCGAACTCAGGCGATTGTTGCCAACCGGGCCGGACCGCCCAAGGTAAACATAAACATGCGACGCGCCACCCCGGTGATTGCGGAAAAGGTTCTACCGCCTAAGAACGAGGCCATGCGGAAGAGAAAGCTACGGCCGAAACGCGGTCTGCAGCGTAGATGTTTGTAGCGCTTGCAGATGTTTTGTAAATCGGAACTCTTCCTATCCGACAAACGTATCGGATAAGGCAGTATAAATAAAGATGACTTCCGAGTAGAGAAGTCAGACAGAAGTCAGTACTCAACCGAACATCATCGTGTCACTTACTTCTTGTCTCCTATGAAGCATTGGTGTCCCCCTACCCTGGTAAGGCCCAATGACTTCCAACGTTCTCCACTGAGTAGGTGAATCACTCACGGGTGATTCACCACGGTTGTCCGGTCAACCTCGAGTCCACTTAGTTAACAACATTGGCTGTCCGCCACGACGGACACCCCGAAACTGCAATCGGCGTACAAACGCGGGTGTTCTAACCAAGCGATGCAAGGTTCCCGCGAGTGTAAAGTTACGCCCATCACATGGCGACCGTGACTTGTTGGTAAAACAGCCAAAAAGTGTAAAACAATAGTGAACGGAAAGTGATCAAAGTGCTGATCAAAGTATCGATCAGAACATAAGTGATCGCAGTGATTGTGTGCACGAAAAAAAAAAGTGCTGACGGTTAGCAACAAACATTTTAGCGATGGGAAAAGGCAGCTCGAAGCCGGAGGCAAGTGCGAGTGGTACCAGTGACCTGGTTATAATTCAAAACCAAGAGGTACACACCGAGCACCACATGAGCCAAGATGTTAAACTAACGTGCATAATGGTGTTGCTGACGGTGCTTATAGTGGAGAAACTTATTAGGGCAGTGTTCTCGATAATGAAGAAACAGGCCAAAAAGGCGGCCATCAAAGTGTTTGAACTCCCAAAGTAAAATAACAATAATAAAAGTGACACACAACCAAACGGAAAAGTGGGTAAAATGTGAAGTACCAGAGAAAAAACAAAACGTGAAAAGTGCGTTAAGGAGTACTACGAGGAACCGGGTTACGAGCCACACCCCGCCATCAGCAGCGACGAGAGCGACGACAGCGAAGGAAGGAGCAGCGGCAGGATAAGCGGCGAATTCCGGTGGCGGGCAAAACTCGACAAAACATCGACGGCGGTAAGGAAAGCCTATGCGGGCAAGGAGAAAGCGAACAAGTTATACGCGATTAAGAACCTAGAACAACGTATAATGTATGCGAAATGGATGAGCGACGTGCTCGTAGCAGATAAAGCGATCGACATTATAGCGAGAAAATGTGCCATACGGGCGAGAAACATCAAACAAGTGCTGTGCACAGAGGCACGGGCTAAATAGATGGAGAATCTTTCCTCCAAATTGCTACAAATCCGTAATGATTTTTTAAAAAACACGAAAAAAATACAAGAAAGAATTCCTCGTAAATAAGCAGAAAGAAAGCAGGGCTATTTATGAAGCGATCCTCTTTCTGGCAGAGGATCTTGACGAGAGGCTGCAAAGGGTCATTTTGAGATCGACCCGCAGCACCCTGGCCGAAATTTTGGACTTCATAGACAATAGGCTGGAGGGTAAAGAACCCATTTCTTTTAGGGGAGTCGGGTTCGCAGTTTTAGCGGCCGTAAAATTGGTAAGCATAGCCAAAAGCGCCAAAATGACGACGCAGCTTGAAATCGTCAAGGCGGTGTCTTCGCTCGTGCCGAGATATGACGGCAACGAGAAGCAACTTGAGGCGATTTGCAATGCCCTAGACATATTGGAAACGCTCACAACAGATACCACTAACCAGACAGCCATTAAAGCAATTCTTACGAAACTAGAGGGAAAGGCGCAAGCGGTGGTGGGCAAAACACCCAAAACCATCGCGGAGATCCGGAAATGCCTCAAGGACAGGTGCCGCAAAAAGAGGACGCCGGAAACTCTCTATGCGCAAATTTTCAGCACGAAGCAAACAGGGACACTAGAGGACTTCGGAGTCGAGATTGAAACGCTCACGAGGGACCTCAAAGAAGCGTACATAGAGGAAGGGCTTAAAGAAGCCAAAGCTGATGAAAAAGCCACAAAGACAGGGCTTAGGGCACTGGCGGAGGGGATAGCGGATAATAATTCAAGAATTATTATCCAATCCAGCAAATTCGCCACCATCCCGCTAGCAATCGAGGAATTGCAAGAGATAGAAGCGACAAAGACAAAGAACACGGTGGTTTTAGCAGCAAGAGGAGAAGCCAATGGCTACAAGCCCAAGTCATGGCAAAAGCAGAACCACCAACAAAAGAAGTGGCAGCAGCAAAACTATCAGGGCAACAATTACAAAGGGGGCAACAAATACCAGAAGCAATGGTCGGGACCAAAGTACGATAATAACTACCCCCAACAGCAAAAAACCAACAGCTACAAGAAACAAAATAACTACCAGAACAAAGGCTCCGGTAAGGTTTACCTGGCCGGGGAAAGCCAGAGCAATGAACAGCAATGCGACAATAACCAACCTTTTTTAGGCGACGGGCAACCCCAGAGTTGCCAATATTATCCGTAAACATTTCGGCGGTTAATTACGTCAGGATCCGTACAAACATGACGGATGATGGATTCACTACCTTAATCCTGGACACAGGGGCGGATGTATCACTGTTCAAACTCAACAAAGCAAGAGCAAACCAAAAAACTTGCACCACGGATGTTATTAACCTTACGGGGATTTCTAACAACTCAATCACCACAATAGGAACAACAGTAGGCACGTTGCAATTCGAGGGTTGCAACGTACAACACACCTTCCACATCATACCAGCATCGGTTGAAATTAATGCCGATGGCATATTGGGACGAGATTTTTTTACGAAACATCGATGTCTAATCGATTACGAGCATTGGCTACTTTACTTTTCTTTCGAAGGGCACCCAATCGCACACCCCATTGAAGATAACGGGGGCGGAACCTTTATGATACCAATGAGGAGTGAGATAATCAGGAAAATTAGATCATTACACATTAAGGAAGATTCTGTTGTGTTAGCACAACAAATAGAACCAGGAGTGTTCTGCGGCAACACTATCGTGGCCAAAGACAACGCTATGGTTAAATTCATTAATACAACCGACAGAAATGTCATCATCCAAAACAACAAATTTCAGCCTACATTTGAACCACTGGCCAATTTTCAGGCTCTTGGAACAACAGCGTCCCAAAAGCAGCAAAACAGCGAAAGGGTAAACAGCATTTTGGAAAGCATTGAAATCGAAGCAATACCACAATATGCTCGAAACGACTTAAAACGAGTCATTTGCAAATACGCAGACACGTTCTGCACTGAAAACGATCAGGTAACAACCAATAATTTCTACGAACAGAAAATTTCAGTAACAGATAACATCCCCTCATACATCCCCAACTACAAACAGATACACTCACAAACAGAAGAAATGAATACACAGGTGAACAAGATGTTGAAAGACAAGATCGTAGAGCATTCCATTTCTGCCTACAACTCACCAATCCTCTTGGTGCCGAAAAAAGCACAAAACGGTGAGAAGAAATGGAGATTAGTGGTGGATTTTAGGCAAATAAACAAAAAAATTTTGCCGGATAAATTCCCTCTACCGAGAATAGATACAATTCTGGATCAACTAGGAAGAGCAAAGTACTTTAGCACGCTCGACCTCATGTCAGGGTTCCATCAAATACCATTGCAAAAAGATTCAAGAAAGTATACTGCTTTCTCCACACCAACAGGACATTATCAATTTACAAGAATGCCCTTTGGGTTGAACATAAGTCCTAATAGTTTTCAACGAATGATGGCTATAGCCATGGCAGGCTTAACGCCAGAGCTAGCATTCGTTTACATTGATGATATAATTGTCACAGGGTGCAGCGCACGGCATCACATTGACAACTTAGATAAGGTTTTTGAAAGATTAAGAAAGTATAATCTTAAACTTAATCCTAAGAAATGTAAATTTTTTAAAACAGAAGTAACATACTTAGGACATAAAATAACAGATAAGGGAATCTTCCCAGACGATTCTAAGTTCGACACAATTAGGAATTACCCAATACCTACCAGCTCAGATGAGGTCAGACGCTTTGTTGCATTTTGCAACTATTACAGGAAATTTGTGGAAAATTTTGCCAAAAAGGCCAAACCGCTAAACAGTTTACTGAAAAAGGGCGCTAAATTTGTTTGGACAGTCGAATGCCAACACGCGTTCGACACACTGAAAAAGAATCTAATAGCCCCGGAAATTCTCAAATATCCGGATTTCAGTAAACAATTTATTGTAACCACTGACGCTTCTGATAGCGCATGCGGTGCGGTTCTTTCCCAAATTTTCGAGAACGGTGACCACCCCATTGCGTATGCAAGCAAGAGTTTCACGCCAGGGGAGAAAAACAAACCGATTATAGAAAAAGAGCTGACAGCCATACATTGGGCAATCAATTATTTTAGGTCATACCTGTACGGTAGAAAATTTAAAATTAGGACTGATCATAGGCCTTTAGTTTACCTGTTCGGCATGAAAAACCCGACATCTAAACTAACTAGGATGAGATTAGATTTAGAGGAATTCGATTTTGAAATCGAATTTGTAGCAGGTAAAAGTAACGTGGTAGCGGATGCTCTGTCCAGAATCGTTCCCAATTCGGACCAGCTAAAAGCATCCACACCCACCAGTAGCGATAAAATTGAGATTAAGAACGCTATTTTAAAAATTACTACTAGGGCCATGGCTAAGCCAAAAGTACAAGTACAGGAACCAAAAAGAGCAGAGCAGAGGGTTGATCACCCTACAATGTGGGAGACGGACAGGCCTTCCGAGGTGTCCAAATTGCTCAAACTCAGAACCGGTGAGTTAAAAGGAAAAATAGAGCTCGTGGTGAGAAACCACAATGAAAACAAAGCGCTTGGGTCTGTTGGCGTACCCATATATAAATCTGCACTAAGAAATGGAAGTCAAGCACTAGAGTTTGCTCTTCTAGAAGTGCGTAAGATTGCCAAAAGGCATAATAGAGATAAAGTTGCAATTGCGAAGGGAGATGCATTGTTCAACCACTACTCTGTAGAAACAATTAAGGAGATAGCCAACAAAACGATCTCCAACTTCCAAATTGTCCTGTTCACTCCAACTAGATGGATCACAGACAAGGAAGAAAGGCTAAGAATAATCAGGGATTATCACATGACCCCTTCGGGAGGACATGTAGGCCAGTACCGTTTGTATATGAAGTTAAGAGAAAAGTACAAATGGAGGAATATGAAGGAGGAAATAAGAGATTTCATTAACAAATGTGAGGCATGCTTAGTTAACAAAGTGCGCAAACACACGAAAGAGGAACAAGTTGTGACGACAACTCCCTCGAAACCGTTTGATGTTATCTCGATAGACACAGTGGGACCGTTACCAAAAACAAATAACAACAACAGATACGCGCTAACAATTCAGTGCGACCTTACAAAATACATTGTCATCATACCAATGCAGAACAAAGAAGCAAATACAATAGCAAGATCGCTAGTGCAAAATTTCATATGCACTTTCGGAAACTTTTTGGAGATGAAAACTGACCAAGGTCTAGAATATAACAACGAAATTTTGGCAAAAGTTTCAGAAATTTTGAATATAAAACAAACATTCGCAACAGCCTACCATCCACAAACAATAGGAGCATTAGAGAGAAATCATAGATGTTTAAACGAGTATCTAAGGGCATTTTCTAATGAGCATCACACCGACTGGGATGACTGGATAAAATACTACGAATTCGTTTATAACACTACAGAACACACAGATACAAAATTAACACCATTTGAATTAGTTTTTGGTAGAACTGCGAACCTACCACAGGATTTAATTAGACACAAACCAGAACCGGTCTACAATCTAGATCAATATCACGCGGAAATGCGATACAAGCTTCAAAAATCAAACGAGGTAGCGAGGAAGCACCTCATCAAAACAAAACAAAACAGGCAAATAGACTCAAATAAAAACACGAACCCCATCCAAGTAAAACTAGGAGACCATGTTTATATCACGAACGAAAACAGGAAGAAATTAGATCCCATTTATGTAGGACCGTTTGTAATAATTGAAATTGACAACACAAACTGCAAGATACGACACATAGCATCAGGAAAAGAGTCTGTAGTACACAAAAACAGACTGATCAAAGCTAGGCTAGAATAACGCACAAATGAGCTCAAAAGCACCCATTTTTGCATTATTCTTTCTAAAGGGGGGAGGTGTAGCATGTCTGCTAAACAGATGAAAGTCTGCTAAGCAGAGGTGATGCGACGCAAACATCTGATGCGTAGATGTCACATGCATCACGGGCGTTAGCTAGGGAGGTAAAGGCGTAACCCATAGGCGAAGAATGGGTAAACCCCGAACTCAGGCGATTGTTGCCAACCGGGCCGGACCGCCCAAGGTAAACATAAACATGCGACGCGCCACCCCGGTGATTGCGGAAAAGGTTCTACCGCCTAAGAACGAGGCCATGCGGAAGAGAAAGCTACGGCCGAAACGCGGTCTGCAGCGTAGATGTTTGTAGCGCTTGCAGATGTTTTGTAAATCGGAACTCTTCCTATCCGACAAACGTATCGGATAAGGCAGTATAAATAAAGATGACTTCCGAGTAGAGAAGTCAGACAGAAGTCAGTACTCAACCGAACATCATCGTGTCACTTACTTCTTGTCTCCTATGAAGCATTGGTGTCCCCCTACCCTGGTAAGGCCCAATGACTTCCAACGTTCTCCACTGAGTAGGTGAATCACTCACGGGTGATTCACCACGGTTGTCCGGTCAACCTCGAGTCCACTTAGTTAACAACATTGGCTGTCCGCCACGACGGACACCCCGAAACTGCAATCGGCGTACAAACGCGGGTGTTCTAACCAAGCGATGCAAGGTTCCCGCGAGTGTAAAGTTACGCCCATCACACCGGGCTTCGGAGGTCGATCGTAAATCCGCACACCACATGCTCCGTGGCTGCTGACGTGGTAGCGCCGGGCGACCAGGACACCATGTCATCATGGCAGGCATGGTCCACCACCAGCACCACTCGGTCTGTGTGCAAGTTGGGAGTGTTTTAAGTACATTATTAACCAGCTCGCTCCGTCGGTCCTTGGAGTCCTCGGAGGAAAAGGCTCCAATCTCCGGTCCCCCCGCCCGGATTGCGACGTTTGATGTGAAGTTTGCCTTCCAGTAACCTTCGTTCGATGGAGCGGCATTCGAGCGCGCGCGGGAACGCCGTTGCCATGGGCAACCCCCGTCAGCAGCTGATAGACACGCGACAATCGTGGGCCACTCGGTGCTCCAGCTGCTCGAATCCGAAAGCTCCGAAGTGAAAAGCTTCAAATGGCGCTTTCCATGGGGGGGTGATTTGGGGGGTCGCGCAGCATCCATCGGCCAGGACGAACATCCTTGCAGAGGATGTTTCGGGTTTTGTTGTGCTGTTGAGGGGGGAGCGTACCGAGATTCGAGCAGTACACGAGATGAGAAGGTTTGGTTTGCTCCATGGGATCCGATGGCCTTGCCGAAACCGATTGCCATCGTCCTTGCCGTACCGTCCAGTCAGTCAGTCAGTCGTGCAGGATACGCGTGCGAGGCGCACACACTGCCCCAAACGGTCGCGAGCGTTCACAGCCCCATCAGTATCCCTTTCCTTTCGGGTACCGCTCTGTACGTGTGTATGTGTATGTGCTCGCGTGTGTGCTTGTGTGTGGAGGCCAGTGGGTCAGTAAGCTAGTGGGCAGGCTCGCTGACAGGTTGTTGCGCATATCGGCGCCTTTGAAGTTTCCCTCAAACTCCAAAACCGATCAGAACGTCAGTTGCAGTCAGAGAGTGAAAAGGCGTCACGAACGGGAAAGGCCTCTGCTTCAGATTTTTTCTGTGACCCAAGGATAAGCGCAACGGATTCTTGGAAGGCCTGCGTGATTGCCAGTGACAACGAAGGTCCCGCAGTAGCTACAGTCTGTACGTCGCCACGTGGCACTTCAAACAGCAACGGCAACTGCCACTCTTTTACTTGTGCTGCTGCTGCTGCTGCTGCTGCTGTAGTTCTTTTGACCCCTGAAGTGTCCTGAAGAATTGAATTTGGAAAAGGGTACTTGGGAGTACGCGTTCGCGTTTTGAATTCGCGTGTTTTCCGTCGGTATCGTCGATCTCTCTCGGTGGTGTTTTCGGTGGCGCAGCATAGATACCACAAGCTAGTGTCGTCGTGGATTAAAGTGTCGTGTACAAAAGTGTGTGAATGTGTGTGCTGTATGTGTTCTCGGAATCGTGCGGTTTGATGGATGTTTTGTAGTGCAAATCTTTGCTCATGTATTATTTAGCATATTTGATTCGAGCGTTCCCTGCGATCTTGGTCACCCGTTCGCCCTCCCACTGCTGATTGGTTTTCTTCTCTCTTGCTTTCCTCCGCCGTCCCTTCGTGTCTCCAACGCTACCAGCGATCGTCGTCAATTAACGCTTAATTGTAGCCCTACCCTCGCGTGGAGTCGTTACAAGCTCTGCCTGGTGCCTGGTTCCGTGGTCGTGGTGCTGTGTATCCGTGTGTGGGCTAAGGCAAGAAGTAGAATTCAGTTCTTGCAACTTCTACTTAGCTAATCGCGTAGGTTCGGAGTGTTTACGCACTCGTTGCGGATTTCTACGCTTCGTGGATTAGGCCGCGAATCATTTTGGGGCATCGTGAGCGTGAGAGTTGCTGGAATTCTACAAAATCGTTGAGCATCGCGAAGAATCGGTGTGTCCTTTATGTGTTTTGTGATTTAGCGAGATAGCGGGGTGTAGGTTAGAGTGTAAGAGCTGATCAGGTGTCGTGTTCCCGGTTATCTGAAACGAGAGCGAATGATCATTCGCGATTTCTTGGATAAGTCTTTCTACCAGATTTTTGGGGTGTCTCTAAAAAAATCCCCATTACTGCGAATCAAGTGAAAGGTAAGAATAAATTGCACATATTGTTCAGTTTTGCACGCAGTTCTGAGAAAACTCTCGAGAAAATCAACTGTTTTGATCAAAACACCTTTAAACAACTCGCCGCTTCACGAGTATTTGGCCTGCATTACACAACTCTAGAGCTAGAGCAGCTCCATAAATTACATAATTTACTCGTCCGGAACAAACGATTGAGGAAAAAACACTGTCCACTCCACCCCTAGCAGCACGTCATTCTAAGCGGTGATGTAATGACTGATGACAGCAAAAACGGTTTGCGTCGTCAAAAAAACCAATGACATAGATAATGTGTCATGCTGGCAGCGATCAAGCGGCGATGCCGCGATGGATGGACTTTGGCGTGGGCAACACGGATCTCTCTCTCTTTCTCTCGCTAGCGCCCTCGTTGACGCGCCTGAGTGAGGGGCAGTTTTCCCGAAGAAAAATATGATGGACCACGCGGACGGGCCAGTTGTTGAGGCCAAGTGTTTGTTTGTCTGAATAGATCTGCCTCTCAGCAACCCCCCCCCCCCCCCCCCCCCCCCCCGGGGAGCACAACGTTACTCGCGCGTTTACGCGCAGAAAGCAAGTGTCCACGGTCACGTTACTCGTGGCGATGGGAAAGTTTCTGCTGTTTTTCCTCCCATTCTATCCCGTCCCGGCAGCCATCGCAGCGCATCAACGTCCTCGATCGTCCTTGGCAGTCGTCGGCCGGAAAAGATTAATTATGATGGATACGACAGAGTAATTGGATAGCGCTTTGCAGGCCGCTGGCCGTTTCTCCTGGTTGACATTGTTCCCTTCGGTCTGGTGCAATGGTGAACGGTGGACTGGTTTTGTTGTCACTACGGTGGTGCGGTCTGGCTGGCCTACATTTTCCCTCGTTCCTTCCCACGCACCACTCGGTGTCGCTAACGATGTTACGCTGTTTTGTCCTCACTCTCTCTCTCGAGCGCCGGAGAAGCGCAACACCTTCTGGAGTGATTTGTCCGGGAATCCATTAGACACCCACGCGGACTGGACACCAGGGAGGGGGGCGATTGCAACGCAAAAACTCCAACATCCCCAGCAACGACACCATAATCGAAGGGGATCGCCATGGTGCCATGGTGCCATGTTTGACCTTTGGTCGTGCCTAGGAGCAGCTCCCATCGCTCGGCACTAGTTAGACGCTCGAAGCGGCCATTGTTGTGTTGAAAGGAGAGTAGCGACGGGGATGCAATCAGTTCCTAATTTAATCCAGATTCTAAATCGTTTTCGGATCGCCCACGACCAAGTCTGGGCCTCGGTCTGGTCCGTGGGGACAAGAAAGAAAGAGAGAGAGACGGTTGCAATCGAGCAATAAAACTTTGACCTCCACTTATCCGATCTAACAGCGGAAGAGATTGAAAACAAAGTGAAGGAGAAGAATACGGATGACAGCGTTATCTAGGTCGGCAAAGGGTCAGCGAAGAGTAACGGGTCGGAAAATGGGCTCTGAGCGTGCCCGCTACTCCCGTCCGATATCGAATCGGGTGAAGTGATTGACAATTGCCGACGACTCGGTGAGGACTAAGCGCCGTCGATACAAAGGGCAAACACTAGCATCGCCACATGGCCTGATTCAACGTAGCACAAAGATCTAAGTGAATTCGTGATGCCGTGCCGTGAAGGGAAACGTCACCCAAACACGATGGCGAATGTGATGCCAGCGAGAACGGTCCCCCAGGGATCGATACACGCCTCCGGGATTGGAAATCGAAGATGAATAACGAGCTGCAGCGGCTGTATTTGCCTTTCCGCTGGGCGTGGAAGAAGAAGAAGAAGCTTCGAGATGGTGTAAGTGGAGACGAGAGTACGCGCGTCCCTTAGCGTCGAATGGTAAATGGCAAGAAAACGGTGAAGAAAAAGGAGCAACCAAGAGGCCCACCATTGGTGGAAGTGGATGGTTTGTTTCCGCTTGAGCTGCAGACAGACCTTGGCGTAACCGTAGTAGCCCGGTTGGGCTGGTCAGTCTGGCCAGTAACAAGGCTCGAATGGTGATGCCGTCGAACACCATTTGCGTTACAGACTAGTCGCCTTTTTTGGCCCCTCAAATCCCCCTCAATTTGTTGGATGAAGAGCACGAGAAAGAGAGGAACAGAGGGCAAGACACGGTGATGCGATGCGGGACGATGAGGCATTAATCCGGACGCCACCGAAAAGCATTATTGATCGGATCACATTTCAGCACGATCCATCGGTTCCGGAAAATGCCACCACGCCACCATCCGCTGTGGTCCTGCGGGCTAGGAGCTGGCGCGACGATATCCCGGTCTCCATTACGGTCTCCTCTGGGGCTGCTGCTGCTGCTGTTGCTGCTGCCGGGCCATCACGAGCCAAGTAATGATAAAATAAATACTCTTTTTATAGCCACCCAATGCTTCCGCTTGGTCCTGGCTGCTGAAGGTATTTAGCGGTGTCTCCGCCAGCATCCTGCCAGCCATCCTGTCCAGTCCAGTGAGGCCATCGACCGACCGAAATCGACCCACCCCGAAAATGGCCCCATTCTCGCACGCACGGTAAAGAAGATGATATCGGATCGGCAATGCGCCACTTTGGTCGTCTCCCAGGTCTGCGACACAGTCGATGACGATGACGGCGATGACAGCGATGATGGCGACGATGAGACTCCGATGTACCGGGCCGGTGGAGAGGCGAGTTCGTGGTTTTGTGTCGAAAATTAATTTTAATACTCCGTTCGCTCCTTGGGGAATCTTTAGGTCCCGGACTGGCTTCGAGAGCTGCGAGGTCAGGTGCTGATGAGGGATGCGGATGAGCTCCAAGGGATTGTAATTTTATTACAATCCGCTCCCGAGCTACAGCCAGTCCGACAGCTTCATTGCGAGAACGTGAAACACTCGAGACGCAACTGCACGATGAATTAGTGACAATTTGAAGCCAGATGATCCGTGAAGTGATGTAAAACAGGTTCAAAACGGAAAAGAGGGAGAAAGATTGCAACTTTAGCAAACTCTAATTTGTTCCCGACAACCGACGACGACGAACAGACGCGTACTACAACGGGATCGTACAGGGATTGATAATCATCTCGAGCTCATCCCCGGAATGGAAGCAAATTGATCTGAAATCGTTTCGCACTCACGCACTCCACATTGTAACCGAAACGCACACCACACCAGGAACCATGTTCAGTTTCCGGCCATTTCCGGTAAAGCCTCGTGTGGGCTTGTGTGGTTTTGGGTGGTTAGCCAACGAAGGAAACCAAGAAAAGGAAGAGGAAAGAGGAAAAGGGAGAGTTCTTTTTATGACTCTCTTTCTGTCTCCCAAGCTCGCTGCTGACGATGCGTCGCGTCGAAGGCCAACGTTTGTGCCAATGTTGTACGTGTGTCGCGTTCGCGCTTTCGACCCATAGCGGTAGAACAAGAAATTTTCCGATTTTTCGCTTCCTTTTTTTTTGGTCGGTTGGCTGGCAGGAAGCTTAGCCTGGAGGTTCTGTTTGTTTTATTGTGGCACGTTTATTACATCGTTGCGCGCGATAAAACTGCGGCGAGGCATCAAGGGGAAGGCATGGGGGGGGAGAAGATGAGGGGACATAAGATTACTATCGTCCCGAAGCGATACTGGCCTAGGTAGGGCTTGCTGGTGTCGGTGTGGTGGTGGTTTGTGGCGACAACCATAAATGTGGGAAGGGCAGCCAGCATCGCTTTACGCCTCTTGGTCTGCGCCACTGTCGAGGGCAGGTATCCGAAAACAGCGATGTGATCCTCGGGCAGGACAGGTCCTGGCTCAACGAACGTGCGAAAAGCTAGCCAGTTAATTATGCAGAGAAGTTTGTGAAGAGTTCATCGCGATAATATTGAAATGGGAATCGATTTTCAATGTCGACAAGGGACGGTTAAAGGGCACTGAATGGCCTCACCACCGTTGGGAGGCGATTCCGTGGTCTCCTGGGAATACATTAGCCTCGTTACACAAAATGGGGACATGGTGTCGTAGCATACCGGCCGCCTTTCAACCTTTAGTATGGGGCAAAATGGTCGTACAGGATGTTGTCGATTTGCAAAGTCGAAAGCGAACAAGGTTGTTGTCGATCCGGGCAATTAGAAGACATTAGAGGTGATTGACGAGCAGGATGTTGAGTTGATGATCGATTAGTAGCATTTCACTTTGAACATTTATTTTAGGCGATTGGCTATTTATTATTCTGATAAAACTTATGTTATTGTGTCATCTTCTTAGTTGGATTCGACGCTTAAAGGTCATTTCATTGGCAAACACAGCGTACGCCATCAGGCGGTAGCCTATTTTAAAGTTAAATAACTCTGTCATCTTTCAACCGATTTTAGAAAATAAACCAGTTTTATTTAGGTTATTCTATGCCATGTATTGTGCCATACTAAAAAAAATCGATAAAATGACCGCCTTCAGTCGGCTTCCAAAATACGGCCCTTTTTCGGGCTTTTTTCATTGTATTTGACAACATTTAGGGAGTTATTTTGGCGATTTCAACTCCAATATTTACTCTAAGTTGTTTCATAGTCTTCGGTTTGTTGGCATACACCTTATTTTTCAAATAGAACCGCAGAAAAAAGCCAGCGCCGTCATATCCGGCGAACGAGGATTCACCATCCATTGCTTCGTTCGATCGTTTATTTTCATAGAAAAGGGTGACAATTTCAGTCCGCTCTTTTAACGTGAAGTGATGCGTTACTAAAATGGCAAGGACTGAAGTTTCAGAAACTGGTCTATTTATCCAAATCGGCTGAAAAATGATAGAATTTTTCAACTTTAAAATAGGGTACCGCCTGATGGTACATTCTGTATGTTCTGGCATCCAATATGAAGGTGTTCAGTGAATGATTTCTAGATAAAATGCTGAATGCTTTCCATGTTTTTAATGTGAACATACTTGGTGATCATAGGGCAGAATAAACAACACATCACAAACCACATACATTGTATTAATGGCATACGAGAATTTCTGACATTTTTTCCATCCATCACCTTCCCTTACCCTCTCTCCAACAAGCTATGAACACATTAAAGCATCGAGTGAGCAACATCACGGTCCGGTGAATTATGGCATTAACATAATACCCTCGAATACAGCGAACGCCCATTGTTCCCAGCGGCACCCGTTAAGCCGGCCGATATTTGTCTCCCATAATCCCTGCCCTGGAGCCCACACAGAGTGTGCCACGTTCCGCTGCTGCTGCTGACCCAACCAAATCCCACAATCAATTCAGTTGCCCGATGCTGGATCGTGCCCGTGCTGCTGGTGATTCTACCAGGTACAAGAGATACCAAGATACCAAGAAGCCGAGAGTGATTCCATTCCTGTTGCTACTGGATGGTCGCAGCATCGCTAGGCCAGGACGTCACGTTTCTACGAGCACATTGACCACGTACCGAAAGCTTCCGCCACCAGGCGCTTAATTGAAACTGGGTTGCTCTCTACCTTTCGTGGCGCACCGTTCCATTTTCTTTAATTGTTCCACGCGTTCCGTCCGATCGTCGTAGAGTGCAAGAAACCGTTGCGCAAACACCAGCAGCACACTGGATATCCTCTGGGACATCCAGCGCGACCTCGGTCGAGAACTCATTTCCTCATCCGGCGTTACGCTACGACACGGACCACCGGTGGCCTCACTTTTCATTTTGTTTCGTTTTCTGTGCTGCGAGTTCCCGTGAAACAAAACCGCCCACAGCAAAGGTATCCGTTACGAAGCACGGTTCGAGTTCTACGAACTTCCCCAAAGGTGCCAGAGGTGGTGCTGGTTCGCGGTGGCCACAGAGAGAATGTAGAAGAATACCGCAATTCTCGGCTACGTCCTACAGCAACCACAATGCAAAATGCGCCACACGGCGATGGTGACCGATTTAATGAGAGAGTGTTGTGAATAAGCGTTAAATTGGAATTTCATTATGGGGCGGTACCATTTCAACCCGGCACGGCGCAGTCGGCGCTTTCGCACTCGAACACCTCCTCGGGGAGACTCTCTGCTTTTCTTTTTTTTTTTCGTTGGTTGCCAACTCCACTCGAGCCCTTATTAATTTTGAAAAAAGCTTCACAATGGTAGCCGCCGCAACGTGGAGAGAGGGGTGAATGGGAAACTTCCGGGAGCAAAAAGCAGGAAGAAACCGCCGGAAAAGCGGCACGCAAACCGCGCAAGATCCACTCCACGATAGCACAATAGCTCTGTTCGCTCGCGTACTGTACTGGAACTCGCTGGCGGCATTTGAGGGAAAATTTATTTGCCTCACACACGCGCACACACTCCCAGACACACACATCGACACGATCATCTATTAAAGCTCAACGAGCATCGCGCAGCGTGAGTGCGAGGTATGCATTTCCATCGGACTGGACTCAGAACCGAAGTACCATTTCACGCCACTCGCGGGTTTGCTCGCGCCGCTGTGATCTGATTTACCACATTTTGTCACTTGCAGCTCGCGGGTAGCGAAGGATGGCACTCTGATGGCTGATATTCATGCTGTTCCATGGCTCTGCTCTGCTGTGTCCCTGGTGCTCTCCGCTCAAAGTTGATTACCATTGCCTACCACGCGCGATCCACGATTGATGAATCGACTTGACGCCTCGCTCGCTCCAAACGGACGATGTTCGATATGGACTCTTTTTTTTGGGACGGTCGGGGGGATGATTCCCGATGCCGTACACGTGCGGCCCGTTTTGCGGCAGTCAATTGCGAACTTCCGGCCAGAAGTGCGCTGCCAGCTGCCCAAAAAGCGCAAAACGGTACCGGCGGAACCAGTAGCGACAGAGAGAGAGAGAGGCGAGAATGGTCGTTTGTTTGATAGTCATTAATCATTTTAAAGTGGCACCGACGTTGCTGTCGTTGTCGACCAACGGTTTTGGGTGGAGGGATGGTGTCGTTCGTTCGGCGAGCGAGTCCCACGGTTCACTCGAGAACTGGAGAGAGCAGTTGTATGTTTATACTTTAAGTTGCGCATTTGAACACTTTAAAGGAATGACATGGTTTTGATGTGAAAAATTAGAATCTCTTTTCAAATTGGAACTCGCATCGATCGCAGCTCCTAGACTACGACAGTTGTTGCTGCTGACGCTGATATTTGCGGTGAAGTTGGAGGAAATGATACCATTTTCAGGTAATTGGCGCACGACGTTGCTATCACGGGATCCATCTCGCCGACAGAACATTGTCATTTCCATTTTCAACGCGTTGTAGATTAGCATCAGTGTGACGTGGATTCGATCGATTGCCACGAGCATATTTGCGTGTCGATGTGTGGCATCATTGGCATAGCAATCGATTTCGGTCACGCGTGGAACCATCCCCGTCCTCGCTGCTTATCGTTTCGGGACCAGCGATAGCGATGGTGACGTAACCGCAGCATCGCGAGCAACATGACCGACAGCGCTTACGGCGCTCACCTTATTACCCGGGATATGGCGCATAAATTCGAAAGCCATCCGACGCGCCCCCGGGGGTTGGAGCCGAGAGCAGGCGGCGGCGAGGTGGTTCGATTTGGTGGTTGGCACGCTAACTGACACGCCGGAAGGTGTAACACGCGCTGCCAGATAGGCCTCAGCGATATCAGCGATAGGCCAGCCCCTTAGGAGCCGTTTACGTCAGGCCTTTCGAGGCCCCAGGGGATCCCTTACGTGATCCTGCGCCACCGGAAGCGAAGTATCGAAGGATGTGATTCATTTTTGGGCCACCCAGCGTCTGCCACTGCCGCGGGCTTCAGAGCAGCTTCATGCCAATTTTCCCAATTTTTTTTCCCCCGCCAATCCAGGGCGGAGTTGCGGTTCGAAGCGTCGCACCCTAAATGAACCGGTCCCCGGTGCCAAATTGAGACTCGGAAGAGTTGCATTATCATGCTCATCCTCACCGGGTGATCATCGACTCGAGCCCGCCAGTCATCTTGGCCCAGGCTGACGGTGTGTGGCTTCGTCATTGTCGGTGCCTGATTCCATTGGTGGTGCTGCACGTTGGAAAATCTGCCAAACAAACTGGCCTTGCTGGACGGTCGAGTAGACAGGCGGACTGTGTTTGGAATTTGTTTGTCCTGGGGAGGCCCTGAGGTGGGAGGCTGGCCAGTAAGGGTTGGCGAAGGGCGAAATCACAGCAACGTCGGTGCCTTTTTCCAACTAGCTTCCATGTGGTCGGGATGTGTTGCCAACGTGTCGGCAGATGACTTTTGTGTGGCGGGGCGGAGAGTTGGAAAAGGGCTATTTTGGGAGGTTTTTTGTGATCACGATGAAGGTAAACCGCATAGCAAAGCACCATGTTGGAAATGGGACGCTTTCTGATGCTGTTGCTGTTGCTGCTGCGTCTAGTTTGGTAAAAGTTTCGTACTATTTTGATTGGTGAACTGACTTCCTGGAAGTCGGGTTAAAGGATAATATATGGAGTCTATTAGGTGCATGATTGAGTTCGTCTGCTACACAAATAACTGGAACTAAAAGATAATAACTTTATTGTTTTACTATGTGCATAAAATAGTTCGTCATAAAAAAACCCGTATAATATTCTCGATAATGTTACTACAAAGGTCTCAGCAGACGAAGAGTGGTCAATTGTGAATTTAGAAGGAATTGAAATTGATGAAAACTGAACTGACAAATTGCAACGCACACTGCGAAAAGGTTAGAACTCAATGTCATTATATTCAGAACTAGTTAAAGTAAAATTAAACCCAAGAACTACACCTTAAGCATAAAACTTAGAGGTGTTCATTTTGTCGACGTACTGTGTATTTGTCTTTTTATGCCAAGTTTGAGAGAATTTCTAGATTTCCTCTTCGAACAGAATGCTTTCAGACGCAACACAAAAGCGCAAAAATCTAATTGCGCTCCCGACTGCATTGACGAGCTCCAACTAGTAGAAATTTCACCTTACTTCATCATGGACGAAAAGTGATCCTCAACGGGCGCTGGTGCAACCGTAGCACCGGTAGCCTTGGTGACGAGTAGCCGTCAAGAAGCAACGATGAAGCGATGCTCCGCTTGTAAGTGTTGGCTCATTGAATGCAGCGAAGCGAGAGATTCTTCATTTGGCCTGGCGAGGGTGTTTTGCTTTTTTGCTCGCTTTGCTGATAGTCCACTCGCTACGTATACGGCCACGTCACTAACGTCAATGGACGGACGAAAGCGCAGGCTCATGATTGATGTGTGGGTTCGGTGGTGCGGTTGGTCCTCTCTTCTTGCCAACCGTGCCGTGAAGCGCGCTTGAAGCGTCTTTCGGCTGTCAATTTCACGCGCACGGATGCGTGATGTCCTCATTCTTTTGCGCGGCATTTGCGAAACGAGCCAACCAGCGAGAAATCCCCGCTCTTGTGAGCAGTCGCCTGTGTCGCTGGTGTGGGTTTATGTTTTTTAATCATCGCCCCTGTCGTGGACCTGACAAGGGGAAATCCTTCGGGAATTTCTTTCCACGTGTAGCCCATAGGACACGTGCCATGGATGCAGCAGTGAGGATCCAGCATACAGTCCAGGATCCATCTTAAGCTTTAATCATCGCCATTACATTCCAAGTTCCACACTCGACGACGACGCCGTGGACTTTATGGACGTCGAGGACGTTTGTGTCTAGGGTGTCCTTTCACTCGTAAATGTTTCCTTTCCTTTGTTTATTCCCTTCTCCAGCTCAAGGGAGTGCCGGTATTGTGCTAGGAATTGAGCAAAAGAAATGAAAGCAACCCCTCTGCACCAGCTGTCACACTTCGCCAAACGACGGTCCGCGAATGGGGCGGGGAAAAAAAGCTTTAAATCCCGTGGCAATGGAAAACGGTGTTGGAGGGATTTTAAAATGGGTCAAGAAAAGTGAAAATGGTATGTGGGTATTCCCGCGCTACGCGGTACGCTATTTAAACAGCCTTTGCTGGCTGGCAAAGAAAACGAAACACCCGCACCCGCATCCGCCCGCTGGCACACAAAACACCGAGTACATTAAGCATAATGGGTGCGTATTGCGCTTTATGGCGCTGTTCCATCCATCATCGTAGCTTTAACGTTCCCTTGCGGACGATAGCCGGCCCGCCACGTGACCAAACTTGTTGGCCATTTTTATTTAGAAAATGATAAAAAATTCACAAACTCCCCTCGGTGGTGCTGGTGGGCCCACATTTGCCACTGCCATTGGCCGTTTGCTGTTAAGGTTACAGGTCACAGATGCTTCACGCTTTGGTTCGGCACAAACTCCGTGTCTCGCAGGTGGGTGTGGACCAGGTTTGCTTTCTCCACGTAGCTGCTGAGGCTGTTGCTGATGGTCACGATTCCACTTTTCCCACGTGTCGGTGACAGTGGCGAAGGTGTAATGGCGAAGAGGAGCGGGCGAACTGCGTGTCAGAAGGCCAAAAGAGCCTCTTGCCTCTCGAGAGGCAACTCTGCTTGGCGGAGCATAAAGTTTGAATGAAATATTAGCCAACGTTGCCGGTGGCATGTTTATGAGTTCCACATTCGGCCACCGTCAGGGTTCGAGGTTTTTTTTTCCACTCCGCCCTGAAAAGAAAGCAAACAAATTGTCGATTTTACCGAGATGTATTTTCCCCCGTCTCTCACATTCCCCTGGTAAGTGCGTTGGTGTATACACGCTGATAAGAAGGTTCGCAAATGGTGATGAGGATAACGCTGAGGCACTTGTCAATAAATCTTCGCATCATCGTGGTCGTTACTTTTATCGCGTTGGACAACGGTGGCTGACTTGCATTTTTCTGACACTTTTATACATTTTGTTGCTAATTAACTTTCTAAAACATATGAACTGTGCTACCAATTTTGCGAAAGTGAAAGCGATAAAACAGCTCCTGGCGCAGCTCTTCACTTCAACGTCATAAACCGGTGAACCACTGATGTCCTGTCAGACTAACCTTTGGTTCAGTTCGTTTCCTGAACACCTTTCACCCTGTCTGGTGTATTGACTGTTCTTCTCAGGGTAGTGTTTCGAGATGAAAATTTAACAACAAAAAAACTTTTCTCATTTCAACGCGTAAATACCTTTGCTCGCTTGCCGTCGCTCTCTAACTACTGCCGTCAAGTACCATTTGATAATCTAGATCACGGCGCCGAGTAGAGTAGAGGAGCGTTTTCCTTATCGCTACACTAAATTAATTCCTTCCGTTGGAAAAAGTTTCCGCGTTATCCGCGGCGTTTTTAGCGCGTGCTGTAGTCGCCAGCAGTGGATAGCAGGGTGAACCACACTTCCTTGCCAGCTGCTGCTTCCGAAGTGAAGGCGGCTTAGTGGTGAGCTGCTACGTCACGCCAGAACTGATGGTCTCGAAAGGTGGAAGTTCTCGAATAACACACAAAAAATGGCTCGTGGCAGGAAGGAACGAAGGATGTTCCCGATGTTCGACAAAGCACACCAACTGCCAAAGTGGCTGGCGATCGCTCGAAGTACCGAGAGGAAGGGGAAGCATTTTCTTTTCTGCTAAAAATAAGAGTTCCATTCCCGAGGAACTTGTTATTAATAGTGCCCTCGCCCTGCGAACAGGATGTAAGTGCTCCTGGCTTCGATGTACGGGGCTAGGTCAGGTAATAAACGATTGCCATCCTTCGACCAAACCAATCTCGAACACGAATCGAAAGAAATTGAAAAGAAGAGAAAGAAATTAGAAAAGATCTATTTTCATTCGATGCAGCTCTGGTCTGGCGAACGGTGGACGCACGGAAAAGAAATCTCGGAACATGTTTTCCAATTTATTTCCAACGAACATGGCCACCGATTGGGCAGTTAATTTTCTATCGATATCAAATGTGCTATTAAATGTAATTAAAGACTTCATATTTGCTAAAAGGCGAACGGTACGTGTGCGCGCGTCGTCTAAGGTAGAAGATCAACAGCGCACGTACTGGTACGCCTTGAAAGCTCCCTGAAGCGTAATCCCTCAACCACGGTTATTGATTGGGCGAGCCATCTGTCGGCGAGATCATGGGAGCCACACTGGCCTCCTCTCGGCACCAATCTCAGGGGACCATCCATTGAGGCGCGTGAGACGCAATCCTATTACAAAATGAAATTAACGTTAATTGGCTGGAAGGCAAAATTAAGCGCCGCTAACCAGCCCTGGCACTAGCGGCCCTGGCGAGCGTTTTAGAGTGGTCCGTGCGCAGTATCGATAATTGAAGGCTTACTCCCTTTCTTCGTTCAAGACGCCAGTTTGGTCAGTTCATCCAACGAACGTGCCATCCATCAAAAATGTGCTTGCTTAAAGCAATAGAAAGGGCAGCGCCGTAGTGAGACCAACAGTAGGCAACATCCGGTATCTGGATTAGCATCCTCTTTGCTGGTAAGATACTACCGGGCCCTGATTCTTGTAACATTTCCACAATTTGTTTTTCTCCAGCGTTCGAACGGAGCAGCGCCCACGTACAGCGCCGGGCAAAACATGCCAAACAGCGGGGCAGCTTTTGGTAAACATCGCAGCAAATTGAATCTGTGCTCCACTCGGCCAGTGCTTCTTGGAAGATAACGTGATAACAATCTGGGCGATGGAAAAAAAGAGGAAAAAATGAAATGGCCAGCGCAAAATCAAAACAAAATATTAGTAGCCCCCGGACAACATGTTTGGAGCGAGGTTGGGGCGAGGTTTTTTTTTCTAGAGAATATGGATAGGAAAATAATCTCTCGCAAACAGCCTCGTGCTGATGCTGATGGGGCTGATTTTACTTTCTATTTTCTGCTGCCCTGCTTATCCTCGATTTCGTCGAAACATGTGGCGCGGTGTGCGTTGAGGCATATTGTGTCGGAGGACAAATGCTGGTCAACTCTTACGTACACTTTCGGTTTTCGCTTCTGGCCGTTGGGGTTGCATTTGCTTATTTTAAAAATAACAAGCAGTAAGTTTGAAGAAGTCAGTGTCTGCAACATCATCTATAACAACGTCTCCCAAAAAATGGTTTGAATACATGCTGCAAGAGCATCGTAAAACCCAAATACATCATGAGGACGGCTGGTGGATGATTGTCTAGTCAAGTGGTCCAACTGTGCAAAAGGCCATTCCGCTGGTTGCTTTTAATCCAAAATATCTTCCTCCTTAGTGATTCCCTTGTCCTTTCACCATTTAGATGAAAGAGTCAGCCAACAAACGGTTGATGGTTGATGAACATTCCTTGCTCCCGTTGCGCTACTGCATTCGAGGAAGGTTCCTAGGAGCTTTGGCGACACACTAGACTCCCTCCTGCAGTCCTTCAAGCGATGCTTGCTTTCGGCAACGAAACACAATTTTCCATTAGTCCTTTGAGCCTGTATGTGTGTGTGTTTGTGTGCTGTTGTCACTAACGAGACCGAGCTGGTCCAGTACAGTGTGGATGCCTTTGGTTGATCACCGCACATCGTGCAGCCAAAAGCGAGCGAACCTTTGTCATCAGTAAGGCGAGCTGCGTGCCGAAATCATCTTCATCACGCCGTGACCCTTCCTCCTTTGGCCAAATCTGGACACTTTTTTTGCAAAAAAAAAATAAATAAATAGAAAACTGAAAATCGTCAAAGGAAGAAGAAGAACAGAGAATCAGATAAAAGACCAGATCGCAGATTCTTTCTTCCCCCTGATTCGCACTGACTGATATGTACAGCCAGGTCAACATAAAAGAAGGATCCGCTTGCGCGTGAGAAAGGCTTCCATCAATAGATGTGACCATCGAAGGGGAACGGCTCGTTGGTCCTGGGCAAACGTGTTGACAGGGATGAAACTTGTCCGTCAGCTTAACATTTGTGCCGTTGATGGGTTTTGGCCGCTTGGACAGTGCCGCTCCTCGATTGCGCTGCGTCAGTCCCCGCTGAGCAGCTTCAGTCGCATGGGACGTGCTCGAAATTAAAATCACCCACAGCCAGCGCCGAGGGAGTTCCAACTTCTTATGCTGCTGCCACACGGTCCCGGCTTCGGCTGCCAAGACAATGTTCCAACGTGCCAACCGCCGCGGGGTGGAAATGTGAACCCCAGGACTTCGGTTTTATTGGCTCGAGCTTTAGGATTCTGTGGATCGTTAAATGTGTTTTTTCTCGGAGCTTCGGATGCTTTCTTTTGCGACGCGCAATGGTAGAGCTTAGCTGCTTGCGATGCCCGTGTACGACGGGTACACCGGGTAAAGTTCTGACAGTCCCAACGGGGCGTCCTAACATGTTAACCGTTAGCATGTTGTGTTTAACGAACGACAGCTCCAGCTTGTGCGTAGGTAGGTTTAATTTCAATTTTCAACTTACCAAAACTCCGTGCAAGAAAAGACTTGCCATTGGACAGTGTATGTCGGTTGGAAAGTTTGTTAGCAACAGTCAACTGGGAATCGCAGTCCAAGTGGTAAAATGCCTTGAACTGGGTTAATGAAAGAACTTTATCAAAATAATTGTTATCGGAACAAACCGTTATTGAAAATATTAAGAAATTAACAAACAGTTTTCATCGCTCGGGAATAATGATACTCACAAACCCTGGAAACTTATTCAGCTGATGATTGGTACTCAGAAGTACGCCCTTGCCGTTCCGTTCTGCTACTGCAGCGCCAACAATGGGCCGCAAACTTAGCTTGGATACTTTAAGGTAACTTGTTTCGCCTTTTTTCCAAAAATTCATCTCCAACAGGAGACCGGCTGGAAAATAATTCAATTTATATTCCATTCTAAAGCGATTTAGTTAATTAAATCAAAACTCAGCAACTACCGCGAGCGAGCGAGCGAGCGAGCGAACGATCGCGCCCACCTCCATCCATCGTCATCGGCATCGTTTTATCCACCATTTTCCGGCTCACCGACGCGCACCAGGGGTGGTCCAGCTCATTTTCAACACACCTAAGCTCCTGGCTCCCGTTCAGCGTCCCTATACCACGTCCTAGATTCCGCGATGGCGTTGGCGAGATTATGAACCCAGCGTCCCTGGAACTCCGGTTCAACTTTGTTTTCTTCCAAACAATCCCTAGGGAGCCGTTTTGGGAGCCGCGACTACTCGCCTCCCGGCCGGACCGCCGGATGATGCGTCGGCAAATATTTATCACAACAACCTTTCCACCGATCCAAGCCCACAGAACGCTGCGCTGCGTGCTGATGACACCAAAGTTTCACGAGAAAAAAAAACTTTCCTGTCGCTGTCAAGCGTGCTGGCATGCTGGCGTGCTGGAAAGTGCCAAGTGGAATTTCCCTCAGGGCCAAAGTGCCTTCGGGAGCAGAAGATTCCTGAGTTATTATCTTCCACGGGGTTACTTTTCGTCAGGTATTTGTCTTTCCCCTGGAACTATGGCTTGGGTGCCTTTAGGGCACCGTTTGTGGACCGTTGCTCGTACTGCTTGTCCTGCGGAGCTAGCGACGTGACTTACTGCTTTCAAATAGTGTTCGGTATTTTCGGTACCACTAAGCCCATTATCGGTGGTTTCGGTTGTCACCACGAATGCTTCATACGTGGCCGATGCGCTGCTTTTCGCCAACAACTTTATCGGACAAATCAAAAACCCGTTCGTCTAGGCAGAAACAGTCGAAAAAGGAAATTCCTACTGCAACTCCTACGCCAACTGTGCTCAACTGGCACAAGAGTCCGTGTTGAAGTTATCAGTTTGATTGCGTTTCCTGAATGGCTCACTTTTTCCGATGCTCTTCCTAATGCACGATCATCCTTCGCGGTGGTATCAAGGGTGCAGTAGTAAGAGCACCACGCTTTTGGTCTTTTTTTGCTGCTGGAAAACCGTGAGCATCACTCGTCACCACTCGCTCGCGCTAGTACTTTATGAAAACTGATGAATTATTCATAAAATGCTCGTGATGATTCGGCATGAAAAGAACTCCGAACGACGCACGCACCACGCAGCGTGGCCGAGAACGGAGTCGGTGAGCCGCAGTGAGAAGTTTGCTGTCGGGATTTTTAAGCAAACCGTTGCCGCGGTTCCGTTTGCCTTTGCGTTAGGGCGTTCACATTCAGGAATTGTGATCCCCGGAAGCACCAGATGCAGTTGCAGTTGCACCACGAATCGGCATGACATGGTCGTAGGCTTGAGAAATCGGAAAACCCGAGAAAACTCTGTTAAAAAACCGCAGCTCATCGACTGAAACTGACTCATGCGGTAGTCAGAGTCCGGGTTTGGAGCATAATTCGTTTAGTGCGAGGTGAAAATGGTGGAAAAGAACAGAAAAAGTGAAACTGCACATTTAAGGCAACTTGCAATAACTTTCTGGATGACTACTCCCTCAGTTCCAGCCCAGAATCGGTCGATTGAGATGTTCGAACCCATCGAGTCCCAGGGGCTCGATGGAGTTCTGTGTTAAAATTTAAACTCCCCGTTGTGACCAACAGCATTAAATGAAAGGAAAACATGGGTTCCTATTGGGCATCATCGGGCAAAAGCGAGAAAAGATTTTCTTTTCATTGAAAAGGAAATGTTTGATCCCGGGCAAACTGCACCCCTCCCCGGGGGACTGTGTTAATTCGGAAGACCGCAACCCGTGTGGCCGAAAGAGAAAATCGAAACCGGACCGGGAGTGAACATCAAACGGTTGGCCCTTTGGTCGAGCCAGGGACTATTCGGCTCTTAATAAAAGATTATACCATATATGAACCTCCCTCTTGCGCTGGCACGGGCAGCTGGCTAGCGGGGCTTGCGGGTCCGATCAAAGAGAATGTGTCCCTTTTTTAAGGATGCTTTCGGATTTTGCAGTTCGTAGTTTCGTTCTCGGGGGAAGGAGAGCATTTTTGGGGGGAGTTCTCGGGCCCAACCCTTTCTCGATGCTCTGCTAGACCCTCTAAATGCTCCATTTTCATCCATTTCCGTCCAAAAAATATTCTGTTGCGGGGAAGGGGTTTTGATTACAATTCCAACAGTCACGCGGGCGAACGTTGCGAGGAGCGGCTAAACGATTGAATAAGATAAATCCATCCGCTCTTACCACCTCACAATTCCGACGGGGAGAGTCCGAGCGGAGTAACTATTTTGCAAAAGATACAGAACCCTTGGGTTGACTGATGAAACATGATCGAATGTAAAATTCAATCCCAACCTGATGCTTCGTTGGGAAATCCCCGGGAGGCTTGGAGAAGCTGACGGTTGCCGTACGGTTTCAATTTCGTTGAACCTTTCGTACCGAGAACATGCACACACAGAGGCAGTGTTCGATTTGAGGCCACGTGTGGTCAGTGTGGGTTAAATTATGGTCACGCTCGAATGTTTTCTCCCCGGGCTTCGAAAAAAGGTCCACTAGGCCCCTAGGGCTAGATTGGATTGGTCGATGGTGTGGGCTCTCCAGCGAAGGCGTTCTCGTTTAAATGTTGAACTGTTTATGCTGCGTGACGATGGATAAAAGGATAGACACACGTCGCTTATACGACCTTCCGCAATCCTTCTGTAAATCGTCTTAAATCACCGCGAATGACAATCACATGGCAGGCCGGAAGGAATTAGCAATGTTTTTCGGTTCACCCGAAGCGAATGCCAATGG
>NC_064877.1:66623146-66655646 GCF_943734665.1 Anopheles aquasalis | reverse complement strand
TACGGAAGCGAAAGCTACGTTGTGGCTCAAGGCAGACAGATGGGAAAAGGTCTTAGCAAATGGTGAAACCGCTCGCGGGATTCCTGAGCTGGGCCTGTTTGGCAGTGGAAGTGGCTCTGTTCATTCCTTATCCCTCCCTTCCCGTACGTTCCCAGAAGCGCTACTACGCAGCTTCGACGAGATGTTAAATTATATTTAATTTTCCACCTCACTTTGTCGAGCATCATTCTCCCCGGGCCGTGTGTAGCGTGTTTTCGGTGGAAGAGAAATCGTTTTTCAAAAACGAATGAACGACGGCTATACATCGTCCAGCGAGGCAGAAAAGTCAAGTAATTTCTTTGAACTTTACCTGCCCACGGGAAGCAGGGAGGCTGCTCGGTTCTTCCTGGAGCCGTGCTTCAATGTGGCTTCGGCATGTGGCGTCGTGTGCCCATCCATCCATCCATCCATTCATCTGTCGATGGAAAAGAAAGCCTTCAAGTCACTTGAGAAAACCAAAACTGCCAGGATACCGATACGGTGGTTCTTCCGTCCGGTATCGGCACGAATAAGAAAAGAATGGAAGGAATGGAGCCCACGGTCCAAGCATACCGACATGGATGATGATTTAGGGGAGGAAATTTGAGCTCATTTAGAATTTATAGACCGATAACGTTCGCCATTGGTGCTTCGGCGTCCCAGTTTTTCAGCTTCCATTTGGCTCACTTTTTGCAAGGAATGCCACCCAGCGCCCGGCGTGCTGTTGACACTCGCTCGCTGGTATTCGATTTTCCTTCGAAACGATCTTTCATCTTCGTTCCCGTTTACGGGGGATTTTTTTTCCTCAACATTTAAGATGTCTCGCTTTGTTCTTTTCTTCCTTGTTGGTCGCACCTTTTCTGTGACGAACGGTGGAGACGAAGTTTCGGATGGTCTGCGTACCATTGGCGACAACTCTCGGTGGTTGGAACCGGATCTGTTGAAATGTTGGGCAGGAAATTTGACCTGCCGTCATTTTTGGTTGGCCTCCGCTTGCGTGGAATTTTGTGAAGTATTTCCTTTCCGTCCGCGGTGTCGACGACCAGACACATCCAGGACATTGTTCATCTCACACTCTCTTTTTATCTGGTCAATTGGTTTTAACCTGTAAATATTCGCCATTCGGTGCCATCTTCTTTCTTTTCGGTGGTTAACATTTTAAGTTGTTAAAAGGGTTGAGTTTTGTTCGAAAAAGGGAAACAAATTATTTACCCTTTTTGCTTAGGATTTTTTCGAATTTTCTATCAATTATTCATCGTTCATAATGATAAAAATACTAATGAATGGCAAGAGAAGAAGTATATTACTGCCATCCGAATGAGTGCAGAACGTGATTAAATTGCTTTAAAAAATAAAAATTCATAACAATTGGAGCAGAAATCAATCACTGCTCATATGTGAATCGTGTAATAAATCACGAGGACAAGCATAATTAATTAACCGACGTTTTCCCAAGCACGAACGTGTTGGTTTACATATACTCGCTTTGATCTATTCCTGCGCCTAGTAGTTATCTGTGGGCGATAGTACTATCGGTGCATATTACTAATCGTAATCAATTACTACCACGCGCATGCTTATCACAAACACAACGTTCCTGCGATAAGAATCACTCGAACAGGGGTTGTTTCTGTTGCTGGTTATTTCCAGAAACGATTTCTTTATTTACATCTCTGTTGACATTCTTCTTGACTCCGTACGTTGCCTACGTCACGTTTCACGGCGCGCTACACAACGTTATCGCCTTAAACAATCGCGCAGACACAAAGCAAGCAGCCGGCGCATCGTGATAATTGAGAGCGCCTTGGCAATGACTTTACAATTTTCATGAATTATGAAAGTCATCCCTCGCGCATTGTTTGTGTCATGCGCCATGTAATGATAAGACGGAATGATGCGAAATAAAATTTAAGTTGGTCGGCAACACCAATACATTTACCCACGTCCCATGGTTCTCAATGAACTGGTCCATGCTCCAGCTTGTGGTCGAGCCCCACTCGACTGTGTGAAGAGAACAAAGCCATATTTCGATGATTCTTAGCTCAGAGCAATGTTTTGCAGACTGATCAAAAGAGTCAGAGCATCTACATTTATTAATCGTATCTTAGTTCTAACATGTTAATCGTCTTTGGCTTTCATTTTGACTGTCTGAAGGTGAACAATAAACAATGAAAGAGTGAATGTAGCTTATTTTAAGGAACATCACAGTTGACCATTACTACTTTACCCTCCGAGTGATTCTCATCGGAAGGCCACCGTGCGGTGCCAGTGGTACCGTTGCCGCCTCAAATACGATCTTTTGTGGCAGCGTTGCTTCAAAGTTGAACTTCGATAACATCAAAATGAGTCCAATCTTCGCTACGAGTACACCCTGTCGAAGACCTGTAATGTAAAGTGGAATCGTTATGCTTTGTTTGGTATGAGATTTAGTCCACAATTCAGGCCTTACCGATGCAGTTCCTCGGCCCTGCTCCAAACGGATAGTACGCATCGGGTTCGTAGTTTCTAGTTTCATCATCAAACCGCTCCGGAGAGTACTGCTCCGGATTGGGGAAGTACTTCTCGTCCATGCTGATCGCTAGCAGCGGTATGATGATCGACGTTCCCTTCTGGATGACCATGTCACTATCTGGCACTCGATAGTCTTGCGTGCATTCACGATTCAGCATGGGCAGTCCAGGGTACTTTCGGAGAGTTTCCTTCACGCAAAGATCGAGATACTTCAGCTCTTGAATATTTTCATAAGTGATTTTGCCGTCATTTCGCTCCATCATCTCGTCAATCTCCTGGCGCACCCTAGCCATCACGTCCGGGTTGTGGGTGAGCTCGTGAAGTGTAAACGAAGCCGTCGCTGTCGATGTTTCTGCACCGGCAACATAGAACAGGAACACGTTGGCCGCACATTGCTCAATGGTCAGTGATTCTTTCAAGTTATCAGCCGCCTCACGCCTCAGGTCTATCAACAGCTGGAGAAAGTCTTTCCGTACTACGTTACTTCGCTCCCGGTGCTCGATCTGGTAGGTGATAATCTCTTTAACAAACTTGATGACTGGTGGTGGTAGGGAGGAGAGGCGCGTCAGTTTCAATAACGCGGGACACACAAACACACCGGCCGAGCGTACGTTGTTGATGAAGCTAATCGATCGTACCAGGTCGGTGAGTGTGACGAAGAATGGATCGCTTGTATCTTGAATACAGTTTGATTCGAAGCCAAAGAACACAGAAGCGATGACGTCGATGACGAAGCGTGACATAAGCGCCCGTACGTTCTCCACCGCCGGCTGCACCGTCAAACGTTCGACCTCGGCTTGCAGCTTCTGGCCGACGGCCATGAACGTGGGCATCATGTTGCGCAGTTGACCAGACGTGAACGTTGGCGTTAGCTTCGCCCGTAGGTTCTTCCAGCGTTGACCGGGCAGAGCGAACAGATTGGCAGAGAATGGATCACGGTGTTCGTTGCAGTAGACACCACGATCGTGGAAGTGTTGAAAGTCGGCCACCATAATCCGTTTGGCCAGATGCGGATCGCGGATGAGGATCGAGGGCCGGAAGAACAGATACACGCCGACGAAACGATCCGTTGAACGGCTGTAGAGATTGTTTATGGCCACTCCGAACGATTCCTTCTTTTCGGCCACCGTTCTCAGATTTCCGTACGGAATTTCCGGTTTGATGTTGCTCACCCCATGGCGATCCCAGTACGAGTAGATGTACTTCAACCCGACAAAGATCACCACCGCCACTAGCCCGAGCGTGTAAACGAACATTTTTCACTCTTGTACACCCAGTGTCACGCACTCTTCGAAAGGGTTCCCGCGTACTGTGAACCCTTCAACGAAGCAAAACAGAATGAATGCGGGACGGCAACGAGTTTGGTCCATATATAGCTTCCGCGTGGTACGAGTGTGTGTGCGATGGCACATCTTTTTGGTCAACATTGATTGCGATTTCAAGCGGAAGCTTCTAGATAATTTTTTTTGGGCGTGTTGTGTGAGTGCTACTCGCATAGTATGCTGTTGCCGCCGGTATGCTCTCTGGAAGCATCTACAACAAAGCGAAGCGTGGCGCGTGTAGGTTGAACGGAGATAATTTGGGAGTGTCGCAGCCGGTTGGTTGAACCGGTTCGCTAGTTTGTTGACAGCGTGTTTTGTTTGACCTTGATGTAGTTAGCTCACTATTGAGTTTCATCACAGCTACTGATAGATTTATTGAACTAATAGCAATTATTAAACTACTTTTTTTAATTATATTTTAATAATTTATGAGAAAAAGGAGTTTGATTTGTTTTTTGTATCAGAGGCGAAGGTGGAGATACACAAAAGTCAGATACACAAAAGACGATCAATTATAGGTTAGCAAAAGCTTTCTCGCACATACATTGTTTATAAATCTTTATTGCATCTTTCAACACCACTGGCTGCTCAATTGATGTCTGCCATCTCTCATATGATAGCAGGAAGAACATGGTATTAAAGTGGAGCCAGCAATAATTAAATTTCATCTTAAAACTAGAACAGCAGCGTCAGTTTTGGCCTAAATTGACGCTATGTTTCTTTACGAGCAAGAGGCCCAGGGAGTTGAGCGAGGTTCAACCATCATTGGAAGGCCTCCCTCGGGAACTGAATTTATGGTTGCTGCTTTGAATTTGATCTTTGCTGGGATCGTAGAATAGAAATTGAATCTTGACAGCATTGTAATGAGCCCAATTTTAGTCTGCACAATGCCCTGACGTATTCCTAAAAGATGACATAAAAGATTTTAAATGCTCATTGATTATACGCATTACGTTGAGGCTAACTTACCGATGCAGTTCTTTGGTCCCACCCCAAACGGATAATACGCATCGGGGTCATAGTTTCTCACTTCTTCATCGAACCGCTCCGGAGAGTACAACTCCGGATCGGGGAAGTACTTCTCGTCCATACTGATTGTAAGCAGCGGTATGATGATCTGTGTTCCCTTGCGAATGACTATATCACTATCTGGCACTCGATAATCTTGCGTGCATTCACGATTTAGAATGGGTAGTCCAGGGTACTTTCGGAGAGTTTCTTTCACGCAAAGATCGAGATACTTCAGCTCTTGAATATTTTCATAAGTGATTTTGCCGTCATTTCGCTCCAGCATCTCGTCGATCTCCTGCTGGACCTTGTCCATCGCCTGTCGGTTATGTGTGAGCTCATGTAGAGTGAAGGTGATGGCAGAGGTAGACGTGTCAGAGCCAGCGACATAGAATAGGAACACGTTGGCCGCACACTGTTCAATTGAGAGCGACGCGGCCTTATCATTGCCTGCCTCTCGCCGTAGCTCACTCAACAGCTGGATGAAATCCTTGCGCACGATGCCATGCCGCTCACGTTGCTCAAACTGCTCTCTGATAACGCGCATTACGAACTTCGACATCACCGGGCTCAGGGAATTGATTCGGGTTAACTTGAGCAGCCCGGGACACACTAGCATTCCGGCAATGCGTATGTTTTGCATGAAGCTCCCAGAGTTGAGCTCCTCCAGTGCCTCACGGAACGGATCGTTTGGATTATCGAGACAGTTCGTCTCGATCCCGAAAAACACCGAAGCTATTACGTCGAGCATGTAGCGCGACGTCAAGTCACGCATGTTGACGATCTTCTTCTCGGTGGCGAGCGATGTCAAGTGCAGCACCAGCTTATCAGCAACGTCCAAAAACGTTGGCAGCATACCACGCAGCTGACCGGCGGTGAAGGACGGAGTCAGCTTCGCCCGTAGGTTCTTCCATTGTTGTCCGGGCAGGGCAAACAGATTAGCCGACAACGGTTCCCGTTGTTCGTCGCAGTAGATGCCACGATCGTAAAAGTATTGAAAGTCAGCCACCATAATCCGCTTGGCAAGGTGAGCATCACGGATCAGCAGCGCTGGTCGGTACAGCAGATACACGCCGACGAGTCGCTCCATCGACTGGTGATACAGGTTAGTGATGGCCACTCCATACGACTCCTTCCTCTCAACCACCGTTTTGAGGTTTCCGAATGGAATCGTTGGCTTCAGCGACGGAACTCCATGCCGATCCCAATAGGAGTAGATGAACTTGAGCGTAACGAACACCGCAAGCGCCAATAATGCGAGCGCATAAACGAACATTTCGGAGGATGAGACACTAAACCAGGAACGTAGCAAAGTGAAACAGGAACTGAAAGCGCAGTGGAGCTTGGAGTACCCTTATAAAAGGCCTGGAAGTCGCTGTCGAGTTATTTGTTTTGCCTTTTACTATGGCAATGCTTCGAATTTGTAATAGTAGCGACATTATCAGGTTGCGTCCTCTCCGGCTTTACGAATCGATCGTATTTGTAGAACCTTATCAGTAGTTGGTAGACACACAAGCCCTGATCTACCGTTCTGCTGATTGCACTCCAGCGAAACTGTGAGTTATGATGACAACCGTCAGTTGCAATGTAACAGTTTACTTTGCGAAGCTCCAAGCAACTCCGATAAAAGCGAAACAGTTGTACAGTTCTTCTTATCCAAGTTTCACAGAAACCGACTAATACAGAAATCCATCAGTTCCATAACAACATCTGCCAGTCTTCTACAGAAATTTGATACGCGAAGACCGGGAAGATGTGTCTAGTTTATCGTTTATCGCCTACATGGTCACGCTCTGTTCACTGAGCGAAAGCAACTGGTACCGAGTCTCAACACTCGACTATAATTTTCATTGAGTTAACGAAAGAAAAGGGTTACCTTTTTGTTCGATGGCCAGAGATGTCCTTTTCATTAACATTATCCTCAAACAACATCTAATAATAGTATGAATAATATTGTAAATTGGCAGCATAACATGACATTGACGAAAAAGTTTGATGATTTCATAACAAAAATATACAACAATTGAGTCCAGCTTTCACCTGAAACAAAGTTCTGCTTTTTTACGAGCAAGAGGCCCAGGGCGTTGAGCGAGGTTCAACCACCATTGGAAGGCCTCCCACGGGAACTGAATTTAAGGTTGCTGCTTCGAATTTGATCTTTGCTGGGATCGTAGAATAGAAATTGAATCTTGACAGCATTGTAATGAGCCCAATTTTAGTCTGCACAATGCCCTGACGTATTCCTAAAAGATGAAATAAAACATTATAAATGCTCATTGATTATACGCATTACGTTGAGGCTATCTTACCGATGCAGTTCTTTGGTCCCACCCCAAACGGATAATACGCATCGGGGTCATAGTTTCTCACTTCTTCATCGAACCGCTCCGGAGAGTACAACTCCGGATCGGGGAAGTACTTCTCGTCCATACTGATTGTAAGCAGCGGTATGATGATCTGTGTTCCCTTGCGAATGACTATATCACTATCTGGCACTCGATAATCTTGCGTGCATTCACGATTTAGAATGGGTAGTCCAGGGTACTTTCGGAGAGTTTCCTTCACGCAAAGATCGAGATACTTCAGCTCTTGAATATTTTCATAAGTGATTTTGCCGTCATTACGCTCCAGCATCTCGTCGATCTCCTGCTGGACCTTCTCCATCGCCTGTCGGTTATGTGTGAGCTCATGTAGAGTGAAGGTGATGGCCGAGGTAGACGTGTCAGAACCAGCGACATAGAATAGGAACACGTTGGCCGCACACTGTTCAATTGAGAGCGACGCGGCCTTATCATTGCCTGCCTCTCGCCGTAGCTCACTCAACAGCTGGATGAAATCCTTGCGCACGATGCCATGCCGCTCACGTTGCTCAAACTGCTCTCTGATAACGCGCATCACGAACTTCGACATCACCGGGCTCAGGGAATTGATTCGGGTTAACTTGAGCAGCCCGGGACACACTAGCATTCCGGCAATGCGTATGTTTTGCATGAAGCTCCCAGAGTTGAGCTCCTCCAGTGCCTCACGAAACGGATCGTTTGGATTGTCGAGACAGTTCGTCTCGATCCCGAAAAACACCGAAGCTATTACGTCGAGCATGTAGCGCGACGTCAAGTCACGCATGTTGACGATCTTCTTCTCGGTGGCGAGCGATGTCAAGTGCAGCACCAGCTTATCAGCAACGTCCAAAAACGTTGGCAGCATACCACGCAGCTGACCGGCGGTGAAGGACGGAGTCAGCTTCGCCCGTAGGTTCTTCCATTGTTGTCCGGGCAGGGCAAACAGATTAGCCGACAACGGTTCCCGTTGTTCGTCGCAGTAGATGCCACGATCGTAAAAGTATTGAAAGTCAGCCACCATAATCCGCTTGGCAAGGTGAGCATCACGGATCAGCAGGGCTGGTCGGTACAGCAGATACACGCCGACGAGTCGCTCCATCGACTGGTGATACAGGTTAGTGATGGCCACTCCATACGACTCCTTCCTCTCAACCACCGTTTTGAGGTTTCCGAAAGGAATCGTTGGCTTCAGCGACGGAACTCCATGCCGATCCCAATAGGAGTAGATGAACTTGAGCGTAACGAACACCGCAAGCGCCAATAATGCGAGCGTATAAACGAACATTTCGGAGGATGAGACACTAAACCTCGAGCGTAGCAAAGTGAAACAGGAACCGAAAGTGTCGTGCAGGTTGCAGTAGTCTTATAAGAAGCCGGGAAGCGGCTGTCGTGTTGTTTGTTTTGCATTTTGCTCTACGCTCCACATTTGTAAGTAGCGACATTATCAGTTCGCGTCCCGCCTGGCTTTTGACAAAACGAATGTATTTCGTGAACGTTATCAGCGGTTGGTGGCTTACAAACAAACTTTAATCTGCCGGCCTGCTGATTGCACTCCAGCGAAACTGTGAGTTACGATGACAACCGTCACTCGCAATCTAACTGTTTACTTTGCGATGTTAGAAGTAACAGTGATAGAAGTGAAACAAATGTACGGAGCACATCGGAGTTCCTCCAGTTCCATCGCAACATCTGCTGGTCCTCTACAGAAATGTGATCCCTGATGACTGGGAAGATGCGTGTCTCGCTTATCGTCTTTCACGCGATCTCCATGCGGCTAGTGGTAATCCAGTTCTTAATTGACATTCGAGTGAAACTGAAACGAGCCCCGAACCCAAACCACCGAACCCACGATTTCATCGGACGATTAAGTGCCAACTGAGATGGGAAATTTGAGCCGAAAGCTGGGTGGCTGAGCTCGTGGGCCTTTGGTGGTACTGTATCGGTACAATCCCTGCCCCTTTTGGTTGGTTGTTGTGTAATCGCCCAACAAAGGATGCAAGGAGGGAAGGACGGCGGGCTGGCATGTGTCGAACGCATCATTTGAACCGTAATCGATCCCAGCGACTCGTAAGAGCTGCCTGCGGAAGTGCCGTTTGCTCAGGCCAAGTGCACGGACCAATGGGTAGGTATTTCGAGTGAAAGCATGAACACTACACTAGCATGTTGGCCTAGATGCCGCTATGGAGTGCGTAATGGATTGAAACGAAACAGAGCGTATCGAGATCGACCAAAACAAACCGAGAAGCGTCTATCGTTTGAGGATAGTTTTCAAACGATTCCAACACTAGATAAAAGACAACTTAAAGAAGTCTTAGCTATCGAGCAAATGCTCGACCAGAAGCCGAACAAATTAGTGTGCCATCGATCAAACCACAAAGGACACCGCTTGCGTGGCGGACGAATTTAATGTGGCACCGCGAAGGCACGTGCCAATGGGAAGTAGCCCTTCAACATCGCAAAGACTCCCGTGCGCCGAGTGCCTGTAGTTTAGTGTCAATTTCCCACAGATGCCGCTCCGGTCGTTTATCACTCGCTCAAACTTGCGACCAGATATCGTGCGAATGGTACTTGGGGGCACTGTTTGCATCGAGCGGTGGCATGGAGCAGGTTCAAGGTGGTGGTTCCATCATGATTGATGTTCCCGGAGACGAGCAACGCAGAAGGAACGGAAGGCACTGCGAACCTCCTTCACCGTCGAACCAGACTGACCGTGTCCACTGAGGTAAACTGCGCTCTCAATTACCGAGTGTCGCGCTGTGCAAACACACTTTACTTGGAGCGTACAGTAATGGACATGACTTTGGATACGAGCGGCGCTTCTACTGCACCGAAGGGGCAATGACAGTGGCATTTAGCTTTGCCGCGCCTACCATTATGGTCCAGCAGTGTACTGATAATCAACCATCAAGGACGTCACGGTTGGGATGGGCACGATTGCAGTGACGTGAGAACGTGCGAGCTCCCTTATGCGATGGAGCTCACGCACTCGGACGCCCCAGTAGAGCAGGTGTGAATGGTTGAATCCACTACGAACGGGCGGATGAGAAGAATGAGAAGACAAAAAAGATAGAGAGAAAGGCAGAGGCTAATCGCTTACCGGGCGGGGCCGTTGAATGGAGGCCTCAGTGACCAGCACATTACAAGCCAAACACGATACACTCGCATACACTGGCGAGTCTCATGCGAGCGATGCTGCTGAGGTTATTTATACGTCCGCGCATAATTTAATTAAATCTTGCCTCGTCATCTGAGCCACCGTAGGCGTAGCATGGTAAATATCGCGACGTGATGGGAATTGAAAACATAAACCCGATGCTTGCGTGTAATCGTGCGCAACTAAAATTCATGGGAAAATGATTAATCCTACCGCGTATCAGCTGGCGAGCTGGAGGTTCGTAAAAAGAGAAAAAAGACTTGTAGAGATCTTCTTCCTTCCCCTTTTCTTCGGTTTTATCAATCGAGGAGACACAAGTTTTCTCTGATGACCCCGACGTGATTTGAACACGCAACCTTCTGATCTGGAGTCAGACGCGCTACCGTTGCGCCACGGAGTCTTGTGTGCGTGGTGCCACCGAGCATATCCGCTAGCAGCATACAAGCACCCCCCGGATGACGTCGCTCAAGTTATTTATACTCGCACGATGGGACGATCGCAAAGTGTGTTTACGTATGTCGGTCGCTCGTACGCCAAGCGTACACTCTGGGTTTGGCAAATATTTTTCTGTCATTCTCTCTAATCCACCTAATTTACCACCACCCCCGTGCATCACAGGGACAGTACCACATTGAGGCAGCCCTCCGGTGGGAGCAGGAAAGGCGGCCATTTAATTTCCCAAAGCAAGCAATTACTTCGCGGAAAGCGGAATCCTACCGATTGCAAATACCATTAGATACGTAAACTGCTTAATATGGAATGAAGGCGGGGTAGGGGAGGTTTCCACGGATGTTTCAAACCCCTTTTCCTCTTTGTTTTTCTTCAAATAAGGTGGCTCTTGAATTCTTCCAACGCCATTCTCCATGATCCGCTTTTTTCGAACGCCACTTCAAGGCAGAAAAGCGGAAAAAAAGAAAAAGAAGAAAAGCGCTTTCGCGAGCATAGAGCGAAAAGTATCACGCGCCCGGGGATGCCATTAATTATAAGTTTCTCCTTTTGTTGTGCCCTGTTCAGCCCATCTCTCTCTCAAACACGCACACTCACATTCTAGTCCCTTTCCATCGGTAGCATCGGTTGGTGGGATTTGTAGCAGCAATCGGGCGGAGCAAACCGACACCGAGCTAACGCTGTACTTTACGCTGAAAAAACCGAATGGTTCTGTTGACATTGGGAAATAAAATTTAATTCCAGGATTCAAGGACTGTTGAATTTTCCTCCTTACAAAAATGGCAGCAAAAGAAGAAAAGTGGAGCTGCTTTTAACTGCGGCACGGATTAGTTTTAATGTGACCAGTTTTTATCGCAAGCCAAGAATTTTACGGTGTGTTTTAAATTAAAACTGACACAACCATCCAACCATTGCATATTTTTCATTTAAACCCAGATCCCCATTCCTCTGTACTGACTGGAAAATTGTTGACAGGAAGTAGTTAAGAAATGTAGAAAACATTAAGAGAAATAATTTAAGACGTTTCCGCAGTTCTCTGAATGAATTAAAATCCCAAGTTTGTCAGAATCCGATTATATATTTTTATCGTATTTCTTTACCATTTCCGTGAAATGCAATCGTTTGGCTGAAATACTGTGTTCAATTTCTCGTTGTGTCTGAGTGACTTTGCTTTCGTGGATTTGTTGCTTAAAGGAATGCGTTTTATAACAAAATTAAACCATTACTCAGGACACCATTAAAAAGCCATCGAATGCGTTCGAGCGCGTCACGGACCCCGCACAACCCGGATGTTGACCCAATTGTACGACGGCCCTAGCTCTCGAAATGGCCCACACGTACCGATTGTCCCGTAATGGATAGTGATTTGTTGAGGATTGGATGTTTTTATGTCGATGCGTCCAAAAGACTCTTCCCGTAACGAGCTCCGAACCTCGGGAACCGAAATTCTCAATCGTTAAGCCACACTTCAGCATCCCATTCGCGGGTGCGTCCACGGGCGATCGAGGACGGGGTCCCGAATGGTCTTTCAAATCACGGTAATTCTATGTTTTATGGAAGACCACCGCTAAAGTGATCTCTACCCACTGGCGCAGACCGTGCGAGGCAGTGATTCATTTGTTCGGGATTGTAGTTTAACGTAATGATGTACCGTTCCTGTTGGGGGGACGGACTTTAGGGCTCATAAAGCTCCGCGAACCGCCTTCGGTTCCATGGAAATAAAGATGGGCCAGAATCGGCCTCGGATTTGTCGATTCAGCGGTCAATCGGGTCGTAGCTTTCGCAGCAAATCTCCGGTAAATCATGGGAAACACATGCCTTCGCAACATTATGAGCGAACGAGAATGGCAACGATCCATTGGTTCTGGTGGTGGCATTTGACGGAGCAGGACGTGAGGATTGCGATGATATTGCGTATTGTATTCTGATTTGTTGCTTCCCTTTTCTATCGATGGCATTACTCGCGAAACACCTTCGATGTCATTTCGATTTTATGGTCAATTGGCTGCTAATAACAGCGAGCGAGCGAGCGAGCAAAATCGTTTTCATTTCAATCAATTTTTGTTTTTTTATTTCTTCCCTCACAGAACAGTGCACCATCATCGGCAACGGACAACTGGTAGAAAGCACTCGAAGAGCGGTCACCACTATTCATCATCAACTAATTCCTCGAGTTTCCAGTTCCGAGAGGCAGGAAACAGTTTTCCGCGTGTAGCTTCATCGAACACCAGGGCCTTTAAAAAATCAGGACCCGTCAAAAGGAGGGAGCGCCATCCCGTACCGGAGCACGTCACAGAAAGACCAACAATCATGGCAGCCACAATGAGAACCGGAGGTAAGTGAGGGCCGGATACGTGGGTCGATTTATCGAACGCTTCTGTAGGGAACAAGGGATCCCCTCCCGATCCCTCGGACACTTCGTTCGGCCCAATTTCCTGTTTGTGAATACGGTTAGTGTAAATACTGGCCCGCAAGCAAGCCAGGGAAAAGCGAAGACAAAAAAACAGGGAAGAAAAAGTCCACTTTTGCGACGAGAACAACCTTCCCACAACATCCAGGGACACGAACGCGGACAGATATCAGAATGATGAAAAGTATCGATTCGCTTGCGGCCCACGGCCACCCTCAAGAAGGGTTGCTTTGATTTGTTCTTCGCTTTTGGTTTCGTGCGCCCGAATGTCTGCAAGGCGCGGGAACAGCGGCGACGGCGACCATTTAGCGCCGGCAGCACGAAGCGCGAAGGCGAAGTGTTTGGCTTCTGTTTCAACGCCCGGAAACGGAAGGATCTGGCCACATTGATCGATGGTGATGAGACGCCAGACCCCAAAAGTGAATCACAAGAACGATGACGATGATGATGATGATGATGATGACGGTCTTTCGGTCAGCGAAACGTGTGATGCTGTTTTTCACGGTGGTTTTCGTCCCGATTGTGTGTTTGCTCTTACAATTACATCATTAATTTTGCTGAGTCCGCGGAGCGGGACCGAGTTTTCGCGGGATCTGTATTTTCATCTGGTTCTACTACTTCCTTTCCTTTTTTTTATTTATTCCCACCCGATTGCCATTTCCGGTCGGCTTGCGGGAGTCGAGACGGAGGGAAGATCGTTCGCTTTCGGGACCATTCCCAGAGCGAAGCTGGTGTGTGTTTTCAGCAAGCGCATTCCTCGAGGCCGAGGCCCACCATCACCAGCGGGGCAATTTATTTGCAACGTTTCCCGCGCACGTAGGCCATTCGTACGTGTTTAGCTCACGGGGCCTGTGGATTGCTTTATGGCATGCTGCCAAGGTGTGACTCAACAACAGATGGGCCCGGCGTGGAATGTATGACCCCGCATGGATCCATATTCCTGCCAAGCAATTACATTAATGCCCTCTAGTTGTAGTGATTTTGCCTTTTACCATGCGATAACGAATAATACATCGTGAAGATGTGTTTTATGCTTCTCAAACAGCTGAGCAAAAGTTAAGGTAATAAGTGAAAGATATGTTATTAAATGCACGACAGTAGTAGCATTAGTAAATGTTACAATGAAGCATCTGCTTTATGCTCAACACAAACGTAAAGGCATTTTAAAATGCGTTCGCAACAGTAGCTGAAGCTCGGCTGAGGGTGAATTTTATCAGAAAAGCATCCCGACCTCGCTATACTTTCCAGCGAATCCAACAAGCCTTCTCATCGTTCATCCTGTTTTGCTGACACGACACGAGCAGCAGAAGGCCACCACCGCAAGCAGCGCAATATTCTGGACGTCTGGAAGCTCCAGCCCTGGTGCTTTCTTCGTGCAGCAGCGAACACACCCGGCTTAACGGCCACAGCCTGCCACTGCTCGTGCTGATGCTCGTGAGACACTCGCATGACGACGAAACGCACTTGAGAACGGCTATAATTTTCCATCCGGTTTGTTCGAGAGCGACGAAATTGGACGGGAGGTTCACCATTTTTTTTTTCGCCTTTGTTTGAGCAGTACGGGCTGTACGCAGGCGGCTAAACGAGAGGCTCAGAGTCGGCGAGTTCTGGTGAGCCGTAATTAGGCTAATTAATGTTGCCGGTGGCGGGGTGGATGGGGGTAGGATGAGAAGTATTAAGCCTCGCTAGGGAGGGACGCTCAATCCTGGGAGGCTTTCGTGTTCGCAGAGGGAGGGAAAGTCCTGATGTTATTCGTCATGCAGCGGTAGATGAGCAGCAACGCGATGCTGTACCGCTGTGGATGATGATTTGTGGGCCGAGTGTTCAGTTAGTGAAACGATTTGCAATTCGCTTGAACACAGTTTGGTGACATCTAACAAGGCAATCCCATGGTTGACTGATTTTACGAGAAATTATAACAACAAAAGAAAAAAAAAATATTTAGATAATAATTTTAGATATTAAATTTAATAGAGTTTCCATTTATGAGATCTAGGAAGAACCTTGTAAAATTATCAATTCATAATCGATATAAATGAAATGTGCACCCTCGACAACATATTCATCGTAAAATCGAATCGCGACGAGTACGGCAACAGATGCATGAGTACTCTAATGTATGTAGTTTCAACAAATGTTGAATCAAGTGCGGTATTGCAATGGCTGTTGAATGCGGCATAACATATTTCATCAAATACTTCCGTTCCACAACCCCCCCCCCCCCCCCCCCCTTACCAACAATCAAGCGGTAATGAGCAAACACCGAGCCGATGTTTATGCCGATTTCTAATATGCTCCGGCATGCGCACCGACCGACGCCAAACACCACCCAATGGCCTGTTATTAATAAGTCGTTTCTACGCCCATAATGTAGTCAGGGAGCTGATAACCTGGCGGGGCACCCTGTATGCGCCCCAAAACATATGCTCGAAGGGAAGAATAATTTTCCACTCTGTTTGTCATCGCATCCACACACCAACTTCCCGCATTTGACACAGAACAGAGTTTGGATTCTACACAAAACGATGCTGGGGGACACGTTTACGGTGTGGTGGTTTTGCATTTCGCTTGGGAGAGCGGGCTGCCATGATGCCATTACCATTCCTCTCCCATAACGCGTGACGTAGCGCGTGACAGTAAGCGAGCGACACAAATTATTGGTTGCAGCACTTGTGCGAACTCAAATAAATCAATTTCCACAAAACCCGGTGCCCGACGTGTGCGTTTACGTGGCAATAGAATCCCCATAATCCCGTGTTCCATTCCCCCCCCCCCCGGCAAAAACCAATACCCTTCATCATTCAGCGAATCGTTATCGAAAACTGCTTCGATGCTCAGGTGTTTACGGAGCGACGATCGTCAACGAAGCAATACGAAACCTACTCCCACACCAGCCACCGGCTGTTTTGTGGAACTGTTTGAGTCCCAAAATCCTGGATCCAGGGCACTATTGAATCGTCGTACATCATACGGGGGGAGCGGTATCGATTCGAATTGCTGCAACGTTTGTGGACACGTCCTTACGGATCCTGCAGTTGCACCACATCGTTCCGAAACGTGTCAGCAACGGATACGTGCTTGGGTAAATGAAAGAGCTCGGAAGATGCTGATTATGCGCCGATGGGTTCTTTCAACTTTTCCGGTAATACATTTGCATTTCCTGTACGACTCGACGACGACGATGCCGTTGTTGGTGAGATGCAATTCTTTCCTGCTTTACCGGCACAACCCGAATCCCGAGGTTCCGTTTCGTTTCGGTTTCATCGACTGCCGTTCGTTCGACAGCATCCCCATCCTTTTTCATCGTCATTGTGCCATTGTGCTTCCGTTTGCATAATTATTGGGCTAATGCATTCGAAGCAGCCACACAATGGAAACACATAAGGGGGCAACTATTGACAGGGGGAAAATGAAGAGGAGGAGAAGGAGGAGTGGAGGTTTTTACTGCAGCACACCCCCCATCGGGGCTCAGTGCGGTTACGGTTCAATGCATTCGCGAGCACAATGGCATTAGAATGAGCACGTAACGTGGAAAGCGGAACCTTCTTCCCATTCGAACCACCGCGCACCGCGTTCACATTCACCGGAGTGCCTGGCGATGGTAACTTCAACTGTTGGTGAAACTCATAAACGGTTCGACGCGTTTTAAATGCTATGAAAACACTTTAATCCCAACCGATTTGGTTCGGAAATAGTGGCGGAAAGAGCGCTTTTATTTGTTCGACCTCAACAATCGGCCTGTGGCGGGTGTGAACTCAACAAGTGCTTGTTGAAACACTGAGAAGGGGAAGCCGTTTTGATTGTCACTGTGATGGGCTAAGCGTTTTCACTTTATTTGATTGTTTTAAATCAGTTACAAACGTGATTAAATGGATCAATTAAAGAGATAAAACAACCGATAATCAGCCAGTATACCCTTTTTATCAAGTTTTACTTAATTGGATTTGAATTGTTCAATTAAATGTTACTTTTTTCATGACGAAAATATCGCTTTTATGTGATGGAGGCGCCTAGTAGCCATCAAAAACTGGGCGCCTCCATCACATTATTTTATTTTTCATTTAAACCTGTATCGATGGTTGTAATGAATTATATTTATATTAGATCGATTTTATAAAAAATAGAAAAAAAGTTTTCGTAATTAAATTAAAAAAAACCGCCAACATAAAATGATAATTTTACGAACCATTCCCAGTTCAGCCGGCCAATCGCCGCCGAACGGATGCTGTTTGGCAACATTCGCTCGTCTGTATTGGTGTCAGCTCGTTCCGTCGGTTCTGTCCCGTTTGCAGGAGCAGGTTTGGGGATTCCGTGTGGCTGTGAAAGTGTGTTTAAGCTCAGCACACGGTCCAGGATTGTTGTCATTCGAACACGCCATCCACCATCCACGACGGTTACGGTGTGCCAGTCCCTCACACAGACACACAGACAGAAGCGCATCCCTCGTGTCTCCCGGATGTTAGGAAGCTGCCTGGCGTGAGTAGCAGCTAATGTGGCCGAGGACCATGCCATGCCCCGAAAATAGCTCCACCGCGTGGAAATGGTGGTGGATATCCTGCCGCTGCTGCTCCTCCTTGGTTGCAGGATGAATGTTTGCCAGATGTCTGTGGTGAGTTCGCTCCCGTGGTGAATTAAGGATGCTCACTCGCGGGGGGATGCGGTGAGCATTTCGCTCACTACTGGGTCGTTATCGTTCACCGCCACTCTCTCTCTCTCTCTCTCGCGCCGGAGCGAGACCATTCGATGGTATTGGTGTCGGATTCGGATGCTGGCCAAGGATGCTGTCCGCTGCCACGCTTCGGTCGGTTCGGAGAGGATGCTGTAGGGCCCGTAGCAGATGTGGTTGTTATTGTTTTGCGTTGCATGTGTGTGCGCACTTTGGGGGGAATGGAAATTGAATCCAATTCTGTTTTTCTGTTGTTTGTTTGCCTTGCTGGCTGGCATGCTGGCAAGCTAGCTAACCAGGTTCGATATTCCAGGCTAGAGCTTCACCAAGACTCTCGCCAATCTGTAGCCAATCGCTCTCGGGATCTCGGAATGTGACTGTGAATAATATGAATTACACCCTCAGCCCTGGCGTCCAGCCGACCAGCGATGCCTGGTGGGCTCCCCTGCATGCTTGATAGTAGTGGTAGCATCCCCGCGTGTCGTTTGTCATTCCGTCCGAGGTACGGGCGTTTCGAAAACCGAACCGAACCCGCGGCCGAGGCACGCTAGTGTGCAGTGTTACCACCCAGCCAATGGTGGGCAAAGGTGTTGCGAACGTTCAGTCTTAGACTTTCGACTTCGCTGGTGGCGTGGATTTTTGAGGTGCAAATTCGTTTTTAGTTGGAATTTATTTGTCCAAACATTCTGTGAGAGCTCTCCTCGGTCGAGGAACGATGCAGAAAGACAAACCGATTGGAGCGAACGAGTAATGGTTATGGAATCTGTTGGCACCACTCCAGAGATCCGTCGGAGATCGGAGTTCGGATGATGGAAACGGCTTGCCCTGTGCTGTGCAGTGTTGGAGAGGGTGGGGGGAAGGGGCTGAAGTGAGAGTATCTCCGGTACGCATCTCACCGTGGTGAAGCCGAGTGAACGCCGTTGGCCACCGTTCTCACCAGGCTCACACTCCACGAATCCCTGTCCGGCGTGACTTTACGGCCCGCAAGCTTCCTGATGCGGAAGCCATTCCATTCAGATTCCCGTTCCCGTTCGTTCGTTCGCTGCATGTGTTCGAGCTGCAGCCTACACCATCAGCCTGCCTGCTCGGCTCCTGCAGTTTCTAGGCGTATGTGAAAGTGACACAGTTTGTCTATGTATGTGTGCATGTGTATGTGTGAGAGGGGGGATCGTGAGAGGACGTTTGTTGTTGTCGAGATAGAAAGAAGTAGCAGCAGCAGCAGCAGCGCTAGCGTAGTGGGAGCAGAATCCATCCTCACCAACTTGTTCCTGGTTCAGCCTGGAGGCGAGGATTTAGTGAGTGACGTCACGGCGCTCGGTACACACGTCCTTTGCCACGTATCGCCGCCACCACGGAGTAGTCGGACGGAACGGACCGTATTTCTTTTCGGTTGGCCCCCAACGCAACCGATTAGCTCGTGAGTGAGCGCGATTTCGCGAAGATTTTCGGCGAGACCTAGGCAAGGTCCTTCCGGTGAAGGTGAATGCAACCGGTGCACACCGTTACGGGTGCTGGAAACAATCCAAAAGTTCAACCGCGACCGCTGTGACGTACAATCTGGACGTGGGCCAGAGCCAGCGAGATTTGGTTGGCACCAGTACACTCCGTTGCGTTTATCTGTTGCCCTCATTCACCGATGGCTACCATTGTGTAGTTTTGGGGAGGTAGTTAGATGTTGTGAGAGGTGATGCGTAACGTGCCAAAGCAGAAGGAGCAACGTTGGCAGGATGCCCGGAATCCGGCACTGTGTTCGATTGTCCGAGTGCTTGTGTGGTTGTGATTGTGTTCCAGTGTAGAAAAGCGAATTAACCACCAGTCGAGTGTCGGTTTGTGCTGGCGCAGCGCTACCGTTCACAAACGGTACCCCCGGGCATGCTTTACCCACCCCGTTAAGTTGGCCAGTGTCACTTCCGGTACGGTGTAATAATATCCACCACCGATCCAATCAAACAGGACTTTTGGGAAATGCTGTTTGAAGCGGGGATGAGGAGGTTGCCTACATTCCCTGTAAGACTGATGACGTAAAGGGGTTGGTGGTGGGGTGTTGGAAAACAGTTTGGATTAACTTTTTGATTTCCCCTTCATCCGATCTGAGTCACGGGGCCACTCAGTTTTTATTACTTGGCATGCCGTCTTCTTTTTCCACAGAAGTGTACTCCCTCCCTTTAGTTTTTTTTTCCATTGCCGTCAAACGCGACCACCCCAGGTCATCCCTTAGAACCCTAACCCAAAACCGGCTTCATCGCTTTACGGATCGCTCTTAAGGCTCAATCAATTTCCTTGTCGTCGTCGCTGTCAACGTAGCAACGGTACAGAACGGCAGACAGAGAACGCGTGCGAGAGAGAGAGAGAGAGAATGTGGTGCCCTGGCCGGCCATAAACCTGATGGCAAGGATGTCACCCCGGAGCGCGGTGAAGGCGCATCGACGTTGACGTTGAATTATTCATAAAAAGTTACCGGAACCGGGACATTGAGTGTCAAATATCTCGTTACGTGCTCCTCAGTTACTCCCCTCCCACCCCAAGCCTCCCCTCCTCCCCTTGGGTGTGAGGTGTCGACGGCTCTCGTGCTGGCGTTTGCCGAGACATTCCGGTGACCTCGGTTGCCTGGGAAAACGATTCGAACCCAATAACTAATCAAGTGCTTCGTCGACATCGTCGTCACCAACTCCGGATCCCGTGCAAGCCTCCCCCCGGGGGTGCCCCGGCATAGGAAAAAGGATTCTCAACGGTAATCCCTGGCGTACGCGACGTGGGACGTGGTGAGCGTGCGTGAGGAAAAGGTTTCCATTAGGATTATTGAAATCATTAGGGCGCTCGATAGCGAGAGAGCGCCCGGCCCGGCATCCCGGCACTTCGTATGGCCCGCACCTCCTGTGCCCGGCCTATCGCGGGGTTGGCCGACCGGCTGGTCGAGGTCTCTATCACGCGCGCCTTGGGCGTTGTATGTTCGGTGCGAAAACGGGCGTAGCGCGCAATCTGTAACGGTTCTGTGCGTGCGCGTGAAGAAAGGATAGGCCGGAAGCAGCCCCGGAACTTACGCATTCCCAGCCAGGACCAGCCAACAAACTTTCGGACGGAGACACGGTGAGTGACAGTGACAGTCAGGTAAATTGCCTACCAGTCCAGCGCAGAACGGTGTCTTGCGGAAGAGTGGGCGGAAATTTCTGTCTTTCAACCGCTGTTCCACCGAACAATGCCTGGGGCAGCAAAGGACCGGCAGGACGGGCAGATTTGAAGCAGTTGCAAACGACAATTTGATGCGTGGAACAACTTGGAGCAAGTTACGTCGCTCAGTGTGCGCTTGACGGACTGGAGGCCGAGATTCGATTCACAGAATTCAGCGAAATCGCGAGGGATTATTTTTAGAATTCTCGTTCACCATTTGCCAAATCATCTCCCCCCCTTCCACAGGCACGAATTCAATGAAACGGAATTACCAATTCGTGATGGCCGCCCACCGTTTTGTGGGCATTCGCAACATATTCGTTTAGGGCAAACCCCTCTCTCCCTCTCACTCGCATCATTCCAAGCAACATCCGAGTGAAGGGAAATTATTAATGATCCTTTCATACCCCGTCGAACCCGGTGACTGTTGCAGGTGCTAAGCTGGCACGACAAAAAGAGAGAGAGAGAGGAATTGTTTATTGCAACACAGCAACAGACCCTCCCATTGCAACACAACCCCACCATTCATAATCGACCGGTGGCCCCCGGGATGTGTATGTGTGGCTGGTTGATGGTCTGGTTTACCCCCTTCTGGTGCTGGTGCTTGAATTGCTGTGCTGCGTGATGTTTTATGGTGCAATACATAATCGCTCACACCGTTCATCATCTGGTTTATGTTATTTTTCATTTTTACCAACCCCATCCCCTCGTGCAGCATCCCTTTTTGCCGTCCACACCTCTCGCTCGCTCACTCACTCACTCACTGATTGAGCATCGAGGTTCGCGGGTGCGCACCATTCTAGCAACCGTGGCAGCCCATTATGTGGCAGCCATTGCCACATCCCGATCCCGATGCCGGGTTCGCGCGAGGACAATGTGGAAAAATTACGACCCTCCAGGGGGCTGTTTTACCAGGTTTCAACCCCCCCCCCCCCCCCCCAGCACACGGTTTTCATGGGTTGATACGATTCATTCACTGCAGATGAACCACCATGCCGTACCATGCGTGCCACGGTTTCGCCAGCTAATGATACAACGGACGCGTCTGGTTACCACGTGGGCTATCAGCTGGTGGTGTGCTGGTGTGTTGGTGTGTGTCTTGGATGCGTCATTTTTATTGTCTTGCCACGATATGTTGCTCCCAGGAGACCGAGAGAGAGAGAAAGTGTGTGAGGATACACGCGGATCCTTAACGGTGCTGGTCACGATCGTTTCGGAAAACCTTCTGCCCTTTGCCAATGAGGACGCTGAGCGATAAGTTTACGGTTCAAAGGTCCCGTGTGTGTGGAAATGTAGAAGCGAATGTTTATTTTTAATAAATCTGTCACGTGCCAGTCCGATGAACTTATCACACCGAGCAATGACATTCAGGGCCATGGAAGGCAGCATGTGCGGTGCCATGTTGACATTCACTTTATCCGTAACACACGCTCACACCCACCACTAAATGCCATGCCGTCAATTCAAACACTTGGCATTCGCTCTACCAACAACACGTGATTACGAAGGGAACCATAATTAGCGCACCGGTGCTCTGCTTTCAATCGATCTTGGGCGAAAGCACCGATTGCCGATAATTACACGGCACCACCACTGCTCCACGTGCCGCTCCAATTCCATTCAGGGTGCGTTAATTCGATCGATTGAGCGCCGTCATTAGCCACCGCACAGACACACAGAAACAACTGTTGGCAGGCGAGACTGTTGTGTCATACGTCCGCCCACTGTCTCGAATGATGAATGAGGAGGCAATGGAGGGGTGGTAGCTGGTGCTAAATCATTTCAACAACCACTTCTTCTTCCGCTCAACAAGTGCCGTAGAGGGAGGTGACCACCACCTTCACTGAGTTTCGTTCGTTCAAAGTGCAACCAGAGGGTGCCATTTGGTCAGAACGATGCAAAGACAGGGTTGAGAGGGATTCGGGATGAAGATGTTGGGTCTTATTTGGGCGGCAGGTAATCACTCGTTTTACCGCGAAACGTGCGTCATCAACTAGCGGCACGTGATCAGCGAATACCTACCACCCACTCGGCATGTCATTTGCAGTAAATTGCGCCACCAAATCAGCAACAACAACAGCAGTTTCGATGCTTCGACGGGAAGCGTTCAAGATGGAGATATATAAGGTTGAGAACCGATTTACGTCAGCAATTCGTGGCCGCTAACGGTAGTTTATGTTTATGCCCCATAGAACCGACTACCGTTTGCTGCGGCTCCTTGCTGGGTTGGCGATAATCTACCATTAACTGTATTGGGTTTCGGGACAGGAACACTTGTGTCTTGCGCGCTCGCACGCTGATTGCAATTAATGGCGACGGGCTGGATGATGCACTGCGACCCAATTCGATGTCGACGATGCAAATAATAGAGGGTTATTGCGATGGTTTCTGCTGCTGTAACTATGGTCCAATCCGTGTTTAATTGTTATTGACTTGCTACCGAAAATGGCCCCCAAATGAAAGGGTGGAACTGGAATTGAGTCCGGATTAAACCGCTAATCCCGAATATACGTTCAATCATACTCGGTTCACATCAGCAGTCTAGTAGCCCAGACTTCTCCTCCTAGTCATCCTACGGGGCGTAGCGTGAAGTGTCTGCAGTATTGGAATACCACGCGCACCAGCACCCAACAAATTTCGTAGAAACCCGTTCCATCCGGATCCATATTGTTCGCCCAGAAGTAGGGCTGTCGAACACCAGTGGGTGTTCGCTGGTTTTTTTTTTCTCTTTTTCCCCGGGAATCCAGGTCCCGGGACTGCGAGCTATATCACTACCATCGGACTCCTTTGGGTTAGGCTGCTAGGGAGACAAATATTTCCGGCTGATCCGTACCCGGATCCGAACGCTACCGAGAATTCCAGTCTGTTTCGTAGATCGCCAATAAGCGGTGCCGATGCCGAACCATCATCAGTGTCGTCGTCGTCGTCGTCGCCGTCATCATCCTCATCGTCACCATCGTCAGTGAGTGAGTCCCGGTTGGGGCGGACTTGCGTCTCGTGAAGGATGTAAAATATTTGCTTCGGAAAATTCGGAAACAAAACGGGTCCCTGGGCCCCAGACAAGCGAGCTGCCTCCGCGTGGGGAGGGAGATAGATTATTAATTTTTTCGTATGCTTTGCTGTGGGCGTTCTTTTGGGGTTTTTGGGATCGCCATATTGGGATCGATTATTTTCAATTCCACGGGCCAGCTGGCAGCTGGTGCGAATGTGAACAGCCCGTTCTAGAGCCGGTCAGGGTATCTGGCGAAGCTGGATCTGGATTCTGCAAGATTAAAATGAATTTCGAAAAACGACAAAAGACGAGATGACAGGCCAGTTAAGCTGGTGTGAGTGGAGGAACTAGAAGCTTGAGATGTATTGGGCATATCTCAAGAAAGCGCATTAAGAAAAACAAAAAAAATTAATGTATAGTTATTGAAGCTACTCTCAGTGGAAGGTATTACTCGTGGCCATCAAAGAACCGCCACAGACTCTTGTGGACTCCTTTCACCAACAGATTTCCCTTAAAATCTCTAACCAAATCCTAGATCCTGGAGCTAAAAGGGGCTGGCGGGCTGGAACCATGCATTTGAAAAGAGCTGTGAACCGTGAGCAGATGAAGAATATGCCCATTAATCATCATTTATTTTTGGAGTGATTTATGGGAAAGTTTCATCCCGACATATGCCGCCCTCGCATCAACCAGCTGCTGGCCTTCATCAACTTCCCTTAATGCCCTCGCTGGATGGCTCGCGGCGCATCACTCACGGCCCTGATCATCAACTCATCAACCAGGGACGCCGGGAGTGAGCGGAGTGCCGCTTCATCGTCGGCCTATCGCCCGGTCGCCCGCATCACGATGAGGTTGCAAATTGGAGGTTAATTCTAAAACCAAATTATGCCCCCGTCCCTCCAGGTCCTCGTTTTTGGCACTGGCTCGAGAAGACGAGAAAGAGAACGAAATAATAACGAAGGATTGGTAGCATCAGATCATAGACTGGGCCATGGCCATCAGATAAACTACTACTGCCTCATGTCTATCATTTTCGAATGCAAAAACCCACAAAACCCGCGGAAGAGAGAATGAAATGCTTCGATTAATCATATGCCGGGGGTGGATGTTACGAACCGATGGGCAAACGGCAGCACATCCATCATGCTGCACGTCGCTCCGAGTTGCTGCGTAGTGCGATTTGACTTTGTGACGAACTAGCGAAGAGGAACTCCCCCGGAATAACTATCATTTACGTTAGCAGCCTCGGTGAGGACGATAAAAATATACATTTTGAGTTGGCTAGTAGCGCATGATGTCATCCATTTGCCAGCCCTAACTGCTTTTGGGATAAGTTTGCATAAAGTGCCGCTAGGTCGATGTGTTCATTCACGAGGTAGTGTGGCCCGTTTTTGGGGGGCAAATCTGATCGCACTCGTCTCCATTTTGGGGGTCGTCTTTCAAGCCAGGTCTGGGAGTTGTGTGGTCGGGCATACAAATTACCACTGTTGCTGTCATGTTGGGATTATCTGCTGGATGGAATCTTATCCCTCCGCATAAACAGTAAGATGCCGGAGTGAGAGCGGTGCAGGTTGGTAAGTAAATGAAGCAGAAACCACGAGCTTAGCAGCACGAGCTCTCGGTCAACGTCTGTCCGTAATTGTAGCCTTAGCGCCTCCAACTTTCGAAGAGCAACTGGAGCCTTACGTTGAGGGCAAACCGGGGCTTTCTGATACTTTCGATCGGCCGGTCGGCTCAATGATAATAATGATGATGATGATGATGATGATGGTAGTAGTAGGTAGCTCCCTTTCACCCTCGGTTGGGTCAACCAAGTAAACTCTCACTTTCACTTCAACCGGCGGACATCGGAGTGCCCAGCAATAACAATAATTAACCGACAATAAAGCTCCTCTGTCGGGGACTCATCCTGGGACCCTTCCCTTTTGTTCGTTCACTGGAGGGGTTTTTTTTTCAATGGACTCTGGAAAAACTTCCTCTCCGGGGAATGAACAGCCGACCGACCATTTTGAAAGCAAATGGACCGAGAACAACCCCACAGGAGAAACACTCCCACAAAGGCTCTCCTATTTCTCCGTGGGCCGTAGTCTCGAAGAAAAGAAAATGCCCCTGAAAAATGTCCCTCTGCTGGTCAAGGGCGGGGTTACCGTGTAACAGGAAGCGCCATAAATTGATTGTAAAAAATACAATTAATTTGCCCCCCGGAAAAGGGAATGCTGTGCACGCCGTAAACGACGAAGCAAGAAAAAGCGCTCTCGAGAAGCTTTCATTCAAATGCTGGGCACGATTTCGATTTAAATGACCAGCCAGCCCAGCCGGAGTTGGACGTTCCTTTCAAGCTCATTCCTCGGGGAATTAGATTACGATTCTCTATCCAGTTGTTGTAATCGATGGATTCCCCCCCCCCCCCCCCCCGGCACTGGAATGGTTCCATTGTTGATAATGTCATTTTCTAGAGACCGCACGCTTCCTAGATTTCGATGCCAGATTGCCGGAGTAACGCTGTAGGCACTACTGGTTTTCCTTCCCCGCTCGGGGACATTCAAGCAAATTTAATATTTCATCTTCCATCGTGCCATTTTTGTGGTTCCCTTAACGAACGTCCCGGTCCTGAATGATGCCTTTAATAGCTTTATAAATCCAATTCTTTATTGCCCCGAGAGTGATGTGATTGTGGCTGAGGCGAGGCGAAGTATTCACCACATTTGTCCTCGTTCGCCCAAGGGATGAACGACGGAAAGTATTGGAGCCGTCTGTGGTGATCATCGTCAAACGTCCACTCAGGCTCTTGGTAGTGGTAGAACTAATGGTTTTGGGAAGGGTAATAACATTCAAAAACTCAACCAAAAACCACTTTAAAGGCACCCAGGCACCACCTTTTGATTCTCTGCTCGTCTTCCATATAACTCACTTTCGGATCTCGACGAAGCAACGTAAGGCACTTGTGTGGTGGTCAATCCGTATAGGATTTTGATAGAAACCGGCACATCATGCCCTTGCCTGGTTGCTTGCTGTTGCCCTTTTATTTCCGGATTATTGGCCCCGTAAATGGCGGACGTGCGAATGGTCAGTTTGTTTGAGTTGCTGTCGGTGCTACGTGTGGTCCTCGGCCTCGCATTCAGCCATTACTATCATTCCCCGGGTGCTAGATTGGCTTCCGACAACCGACGGAGGAAGTTAAATTGAAAAGTAATTTACGATTTTCCGACCGTCAACGTGCAAACGCAATCGCAGTCAGCGCGAGATTGCCAGAATGCCGAATCCGGGCAGCTATATTGACCAATTTAGGTGCAATCATTCTTACCTCAAAATGGTGTACGGGCAACGTAGCGGGTTGAGCTCGTTTCTAGCGAGAACCGTGATTCAATTAGCTTTATTTAGGATTTTGATGAACTCACTTCGCGCCACTCGTGGTCTCGTAGCCGCTTTCAGTCTACCATCATCATCACCACCATCATCATCATCACGATCATCATCACCGTACCCATTATCCCGCTACAACACAGTCATCAGCGGCGTCTATTTGTTAAACTACTTACGTAAACTGGGCCAGGAAAGTTGAGCAACCAATCTTAAGCGGCCTACCCTGTCATCTAGCCCTCTCCCCTCCCGGTGGTGACATGGAACTCAGTGTAGAGCGCAGCTGCAATATCATTCTGTTTTAATTACCGAGCAATTTGGTTTAATTTAATCTTCTACTTCAACACGTTAGGTTCAATTAGAGCACCAGGCAGCAGTCAGGCAGGGATGGTGTGGAAGACGAAAAAGGGTCGGTGGTTTGCTTGAGACTGCCAACAGAGAGATATGTTCAAACCGAATGGCTTTCATCAAGATTGGTATGCTGCGAGCGACTATTTGGTAAAGCATCGCCATGCTGGCCTGTCTTTAGATTGATCCGAGGATTGGTTCGGCTATGAATGTGCATCTAGAAGATAAGGGGGAAAGGGGAGTCTTTTCCAAAAGCCAACAACTCCAACAAACAGAGCGACCTTAGAAGTCTCCTTCCATCCCATTGTCTTCACTGTGGCCATTGAAGGCCACTTATCGTGACAATATTCACCGAGCATCTTGCACTCCGTTTTGCTTGTAGTCGTCGTCGTCGTCGTCGCAAAAGGATAATCATTAGTATGCAGATAACGTCACCAGGACGATCGGTCTACCTCCCGGGGGGGTCGGGAGCCGGGTTGAATGGTCCTTCATTCTACGTTCTCTCTGTTAATCTTACAAGAATTAATAACTCAGCTTCATCAGTTCGCCTTGCATGGTGGTGGTGCGCCGTTTGCGAGATTGAAAGCATAAAACGCGAGACTAGAGACCCCAGAAGCCTGGAGCCAGAAGCCAGCGTGAACCGAGAGCAGATGAAAACATTTCACGAGGACTGCTGCCTTTCCACTCGCACTCTCTGTCTCTTTTTCTCTCTCCATCCAGAGCCAAAAGTCCTGGCAGCGTGCAGGGTAAACAAAGTGCCGCTCACCCGGTACCGTGCCCGCTGGTGGTGCCAGATCCTTTCATTCAACACCATCCAGTATGCTTTAATAATGCATGCTGGAGGACCGAAAGCAAACATTAAAGGATTACTGGCCTCACTGGGGTACCACCGTTGCGTTCTTAGCGGTGTTCTGGCCGCCCCTGATAGCCACCTCTGTCTGCGTCGCGGGTGGGGCGAGGAAGGGCGAGGAAATTTGCTACTCCACAGGGAGACGACAGCATGCGGCCATTCGCGCCACGTCGTCCTCGTGGTGGTGATGTTGCTGCCTAAAAGCCGCGTTCCCCAGACGTTCAACGACACCCCCCGCTCCTGACATCACCCAGGTGTGGCTTCCCTGACGCCAGGGTGGCCTCCCTGAAGCCTGAAACGGACCTTTCGCGACGTGGCTTACTAGGCGCCTCCATCACGATTGATGGTTCACCAGGCGCCTCCATCGTACTTGGACACGATGTGCAACTCGAGGGCTGCAGTATCCGTACCACGTCCGTCGATGCCAGGAACGATGCATTATTGATGCCTTCGAGGGTTGTACGTTATGAGCGCACCAGTAGCGTCGTCGATTACGATGGTTCCAAAGCCCGTAATCGATCGAAGTGCTAATCAATGCGCCTGGGCCAATAAGAGAACTTTTTTTTTTTCGAGGAGCGCTTCAAACTGACGCTTAGCGAACGAAGGGTAATGAAGGCTTAGTAGTCCCTTTTTACACTTTAAGATGGATGCAAAAATGTAATTTAATTCTGGCACTCTCGAGTTAAATTTCTTCTTAATTGTCTACGACACTCAACATGTAACGTAACATTGGCTGGAGTTTGTTCTCTCACTTTCTCTTCCATTTTTAAATTGACTCTCTGTCCCTCTCTCAGTCTGGCTCTCTCTGACTAACCCCACAGCGTAATTACTGAAACCAAAGAAACGCAATCAACCCTCGTCCAACGGGGAGAGGGGCTACGTGTCCGTGGTGATGCCATTCCTTTATCAGCTTCGCTTGCACGCTCCCCTTTGCGCCAAAGCCAACTCGACGCCAGATGCATGTTATGACCTCGCCTCGCACAAAGACGGCAAAGGTTATGGACGGCAGGGGGTGGTAGCTGTTTATTAGCGTGTCTCGGGCGACCAGAGTACGTGGTTGGCCTACATTTTCATGATCGGATCGTGCTGCCATTCTGAGCACAAGGCATGCAGTCTCCTTCCACCAGCGGGGGCTATATCGGGTTTTAAATCGGACCCTCGTTGAGTTGCAGCACCGTTTGCGGAGCAGAAGTTCGAGAAGGGCATCGAAACCGTTTAAGTTCTTCGTGTGGCAGCTGCTTTGTTGTTGAAAAGTTTTTGAGTGTCACGCATTTTTATTGCTCGTACTTGCGCTCGCATATGCTGGCCAGATTATGATAAAAAGGATCCTTATTGCAAGCAACTGGTACAAACGATTGTTTGATATTCATCCACAAAACGTATCCACATCGTATGTGGCATGACGAATGAAAATCTATCAAACACAGCACGACGGAACGATCCACTCCTTTTCCATTTTCACTCAATTTGATTTCATTTTATCCGAGTTGTGTTCTTTCACCGTTCGGAGCTGATACATCATGAGACGGTAGCCTTTCGTTGGTGTGCTCGCTTCAATTGTGCACTTTATAGTGTGCCCGCACAGCCAGCCAGCAAGCCAGTTCATCATCTTCCACTTGGAAGAGTTTGTGATTGCGATTCAAATACGATTACCGACTGCCGCAGCCAGACCATCGACGCTATGATGTGTATGACGACTTGTATGACGAGAACCGTCACCGTTGGCCAGCTGGTAAACGATTCTCCAGAAGTGTTTCTCGAAGAACAGAAGAGACAGTCTCCTCACAACCTACGACCTCACGTGGCCTTGTCTCTCTCTCTCTCTCTCGTTCTCTCGCTCCCACCACGACCATAGCCTTCAACCAATGCTCGTGATGCTGCGGAGAACTGCAGCAGCTAATAAGCACTTCGTTTCAGCCATAAAGCGTTCGACGGTCGAGACAAAGGATGTGTTGGTCGGTTCCACGATTCCATGGCAGCAGATCGACGGTTGTTAGTTCTGTTCTAGTCAGCACGCTGATAGCCTTCACAGACCTTGTGCTGATGCCTTTTTTTTCTTCTCCTTCGCACACAAAACAGAGCACAGTACCCGGCAACTCATAGCGAGATTGACCGTCGGACAGGACCATGGGTCATAACTTATGAGTCTCAAGCAAACGGTTTGTCGTTTCGCTATCGAGCACTGATGTTAAATGGTGCGCACATTCACAACAACTCTCCAACAAACACGCCGCAAGTGTACGCCAGTGAGAGCTCGAGAAGTTCCTCTATTTTCTTTCTCGAAAAAAGGCACATAAAGCAAATTCGAAACGAGTTAGTTTGCTGTGACGTTCCAAGTAGTAGGTTCCGAGTGTGCAGCTTCAAGTGCGCTTTTCACTACGTCATTCACGGCGAGGGCACTGCGAGGGCTTTCGACTGAATGGCACGGCGAATGCATTATCCTCGGATCGGGGATAAGGATTTTTCGTAGAAAATGATACAATTTCCCATTGCAACCGGGTTAAGCCGGGTTACTCCGAGATCTGCGGTACGGCATACGAAAGCACACAGCATGGCGAGACGAGTTGCATTTTTGCAATCACAATGGCACTCTACAGTTCCATGGCCATGGTTTTGCATGGCCATCGCGTCCACAACGGGTCCGTACCGAAGGTGCTCCATTCCCGATGCTGTTCCCATGTGGCTTGCATTTTATTGCTTCCATCTCGCGTTTCTGCCTTGCACCCAGCTGCTCCGCTGCTTGTGAATCAGAAAGAATAAACGCAAAATCCTCGCAGGTAACATATTGCAGCCATCATTCGTAACAGGATATTGCTTCGGGTTTTCTTTTGCTCGTTTTCTATCTCTTTTTTCTTACTCCATCTTTTTACTCCTACGACCATCCCAGATAGTCTGCAATGCTCTAGTGTGCTGGGCGAGCGCTGTAAGAAATACAAATTGTTTTCCACCGGATGGACCGGAGAGTCACAGGGAGTTGGTGAGACGAACGGCGTGGAGTGAATCTCTTCAATGTAGCCAGGTTTTGGTTTTGGGCTGCCCGTACCCCGTACCTTTATCGCTCGATTTATGCGTGTGGGAAGGTAATACGGACACTGATGCCGTACAACAGTTTAGCAAAAAGTTTCTGACGATACATTGTTTTAGCGGAAGCAAATCAATAGTTTTTCGAATTCAATTTACTTCCCATCGGAATGTCGCACTCAGGGAGCCAAAAGGGAATTACTTTGCACGTCTTTTGTTTGGAGTTTTTTGCGTTTTTTTTCTATCGTTGATTGGCATGAAAGTTGCTTACCAGAATTTTCGGCTTAATGGTTTTCCATGAATAAATGGCACTCCCTCGGAACGTTACCAAATCATCGTCCTTGAGCTAAATGCCATTTGGAGTAGCCGTTCGGTCGTGAATGATGTGAATTATTGACTAACTCCAGCAACTTTATGGTCATTCTTCGAACAAGATTGAAGGTAATTTCAGCAGTTGCTTCATATTTGAATATGTTTAGCAGTTTCACCATTTTGGCAATTTGATTCGCAACACATTCTGCTGCACACCTCCGATGTCGAAAGAAACCAAACCACAAGAAACTTTCCCGAAACTACCACAAATATGTTTGAAACTTGGTACCAGCAGCTCATGTACCAGGAAGCGAAGTGTAGTGTACGTAGCTTCCCATTGCTATGCGTAGCAATAATGCCAACGATGCCAGGCTGCCACCAGCGTGAAAGCAGCCGCGAGTTAGAGAAACTCGAAACTAGCTCGCTCGAATAGCGTTCCCCCGATGCATGCGGCCCGAGATTTCGCTACAAGCACCGCTCGTCCAACATGCAAATGCAAACTTGCGCGCGTCCCTCGCGGTCCGCTGGCTGCTTCCATTAGCCCCAAAATCCTCCAGCACCCAGGCAGCCACCA
>NC_064877.1:66610646-66618146 GCF_943734665.1 Anopheles aquasalis | reverse complement strand
TGCAAATATTCTAGTTGCAAGCAAAACCGTAAGACACATTAGACTCAGTTCCAATGCAAGATCAGCGTAAAGCAGGCTTCAGCTTTAATGTTTCTATTGTATTTGTGTTTTTGCAACTAAACCTTACAAAAGGTAATGCCATCAAACGCCCTTTTAAGCTACAACCAGCTTAATCCGTTCCAATAAAAAAAAGCGAATGCTGCAGTGTACACGTTTACAGAGCTTTGGACGCCAGTTTGCAATAAACAAAAACCCCTCCCTTTTCTTCCGCTCCTTACACGGCTTAACAACGTGCTTCCGCCACATACACCACGTATAACTTGCCGAACGTTAAGGATGCCAATCCCACACTCCAACGGCATGTTGTGCTGTCATACACATCCCACACTCTGGTCGCTCTGGCCAACGGCATCCAAAAACCCAGTGCTACTCACAGGCGAGAGGTGTCTCATGTTCCACCGGTGGAGCATAAAAAGAAGAAAACGCATCGAGATGGGCGTGCGAGAGTGGAGTAAACGGAAAGCATGTATTTATTACCGGAAACAAATAGCCCCAAAATGGGCTGCAGATATCGTAACGAACGTGGATTATATGCGTGCCACCAGCAGCAGTAGCAGCACCACCATTGTCTAGTGTGCTTGTTCTGCACGGATTTTCAAGACATAAAGCGCTCTTGTATGTGTGCGTGAGTGTGTTTGTGAGGACCATTTGCTTGTTTCTCATGAGGTTGGACCGGTTTCAAGCACCTGGGCATGTTACACTCCTCGGTAGCACCCGGATATATCTGGGTCCATCGTTAAGGGAGGAGTTACTGGGTGTATGCTGCTTCATTCCAGCAACCAGAAGGGGTCCAGAAAATGGTGAGACAACACATATCGGTATGCCCTCCTCATGTCACCGGGCACTCGATCCGATACACCGGTGTTCCGGAACTCATGAAGCGCCTAGCCCTAAGGACTAGGATTCCTTCAGAATGTGTCCCTTCTCATGTTGCGCATTAGATGGGATTTATGTTTTGACAATCTACTCTAACCGTTCTTTGTTTCGTTTCCATTCCGCAGGCCTTCATCACGCCTCCTCGCTAGGGAACATCGACACATCGTCACAGGTCAGTATCGCCGCAGCAACATCCTCCACAACAACAGCAAACGGCAACGGCATTTTCCATTCTCTTTCTCTCTTTTCTTCTTACAGTCGAAAGTAAATTTAGCAGCCCGCAGTTACGACTCCGAAGATGAAAATATGGGCAGAAAGAAGGGCCGGCCATTTGAGACGGGACCTTGCTCGAGGGCTCCCGTCTACTCGAAGGGAGACATCCGCGAGCAGGTAAGCAGATATCCGCCTCCCAACATCCCCCCCCCCCCCCCCCCCCCCCCCCCCCCCCGAGAGAGCCCCATTATTACTTTGCTGGATATTGTGATCGCGCCCTCCCGGGCTTGTGTGCCACAACAACAACAAAAAAAACTGTCATAATAAGCGTTTGCGTCGATTCGATTACCAACCATCCCAGGCTCCCTTTATGGGCCGTCATTTGAATTAACACTCCCGTCCCCCCGGAGGCACCGATGTTCGCCTACCAAGCCAGCGGTTCCAGTGGATTCCAGTGACCCGAGCCGAAACCGAGTCCCGGTGGAACTATTTCATTAGCGAGAACCATTCACCAACTCCAACGGGCCACGAAGCATTCCCGGGGTCCAACAGAGGGGTGCTTAAAAGCGATGATTGCGTCTACCATACGGAAGCCGACGGCGAAATTGGTTGTCTCCGGCAAATGGCCAGCTTTGAGGCCACTCCGCGCCAACGTCGTGCCCGTGGCCCGTGCTGTTGGCCTCGAAAGTCTTTAATTAGATTGCCGAAAAGTTGTTGTGCGAATGCCCGCCTGGTGGTCTGGGCCTGGTGAACTTCCAACCTCCCTAGGGGGAAAGGGAACCACAACCGGCCACAATGAAATGGTTTGGTCGCTTACCAACTCCAGGCACAACTTTGTCCTCGCTGACGGCCGCTCCAGTCTCTAGGTGCCGTGGAGTAAAGATGATTTCTGGAGACGGTAGCGAACGAGTCAGGGGGTGTTATGAAAAATCATAACAAAACATAATTGATTGAGGAAGAGAAGCGTGAACAAGCAATATGCAGACAGTGGGCACTCGAAGGAAAGTGCTTCCGGAGGTGTGGAAAAGCCTTTAATGGGATTTGGAACTGGGACTTGCTGGCACCGGGAAGTCGTCGTTGAAGTGAATCGTCCTAATGAGACACATTGTCTGTGACAGCCGAGCAAAGTTTCAACCGAATCGCGACTTTACAAGCTGCCGAAAGCAACGAGGAAACTCGGGGAAAAGTTTTTGCTTCCCCAATCCCTCTGGAGCTCTGCACATCGTCTGCTGCACCAGGACACGGGCCTCCTGGCAGTTCGGATCACAAATCGACGTCACCAAGCTCGCGGCAACAGTGTCCTGTTCCCCCCGATGGGGAAATTAATTGCATCCCACCCCCTACGGGTTTTCCCGCGACTTACGTACCCATTAATCATGGCCGTGGATCGGTGGATCGGAAGCTAGTTCCTGAGCGCCTCGCTGGAACGCTGGAGTAGAAGTTTGATTGCCGAAAGATCCACCGAACAGTGATCCGTGGCACCAAACTGTAGAAGCCGAAGCCGGTGACTTGAGCGATTGGTCGCGAGCTAGGGTAGACCATGGGGATCATTTCTCAATCGGCGCTTCACGCCACTCGTGATTGATGACGCAGCTTTCGCGCGTGCACACGCGCCGATGTTATCTCGAGCGCTCGCTCGTGTTGTTTGATGTTGTCTGCTGTCTGGTTAGTGACTATCGTGGCAGCAATCTTTGTTCCGTTACAGTACCTCCACGGTATGCCCCGGTGCTCCTCGGTGTGCATTTTGACAGAACAATTTGATAGTGTGTTGCTGTCTATGTGGCGCCTGGTGAGTTTGGTTGGCGGGGAAGGGATTTATCGCGTCGGCAACACTGACACGCGACAGCAAGGATTTGCTTCCGGTGCTTCCGGTGCCTCCGATGCTGCTGCTGACTTCATGCATTCAAAACACTCAGTAGACAAGGCCACAGTTCGTTCCGTACAAACCGAGGTGCCGTGAAGTGGAGTGACAGATTTCTGGAAATGATTTATTCATTTGCAAGCGCAGGCGAACTAAGCACAAGGCACCGTGCGCCCAGTACAGCTTACAAGGGGGCTGCTTGTGGGTTGTAAAATATGCAAGCTAAGCCACCCCTCGCTCCACTCCCGCCAACATATTTGCCGACCGCGAAGGACCACATGTTGAGCTACGACGCCGCCGTCGCCTCCCGTTGGCCAAGGCTCATTCATTTTTCATTTTCAATTAACTCGCTCGCTGTTCTCGTTGGTTGACGAAATTATTATTCAAATGAAATGTGCGAGCTTTCGGGCAGTCCCGTCCCCTTCCTAACATCGCATCGAGTCACGGCTCCTTAAACGCACACAGACACCGACAGCTGGCGAGTGTAATATTGATTTGGAAAATATTTTGAAATCGAAGCTCGGCGCTCTGCGCCATCCCAAGCCATTTTCCTCAGGGATTCGATTTCGTTGACAATTCGTTTCGTTGGCTGCCGGAAGCGAACATGAAATGTGATTCCAGGCAAGCAAAGAAAAAAGTCCATGTCCTTTTCCGTCGATTCCTGGACACCCCGAGGTGATGCTGGAGCTGCTAACACAAACAATTTACCCAGGCGTCCATAGGAGGCCACCAGAAAAGAGGAGAAAGCAGTGGCGGTAGCTGATGGGAGCGTTGATTGAATTTTCAGAATCCAACGGAAATCGATCCAGGCCGAAGGAGCACCGAAAGGAAGGGGATATCTTTGGCCAGCACGAATTGTTGAATGGAAAACCGAAGCAAACAAATCGCGGCGCGCACATCATTCACAGTTGATGGTGGACCTTGGTAGAATGGAAAATGTCAACAGAGTGTTCGATGTTAATACGCTTTCCTTTTCCGCCGATCGCCGATCGGAGCCCTCTTTTGTTGAAAAGACGCTCTTATCTTTCCGCGTGTCTGCCGCTCTTCACGCGCGGTCCGGGAATTAGCCTCTGCAAAAGGCAATGTGACATGACACGCCTAGGGTGGAGAGAGCATATGGACGGACGTTACGCAAACAACATATCGATGTTCGACCGTTCGGTGTTTACCGATGATTGTAACGATTTCCACGATTTTCCATTGCAGTACTGCCTGACGGATCGACAGCTCAGCTCGATAGAGCAACCGCGGAGGGAGCGGTTCTTTGGCTGCTGGTCTGGCCGCAATGCGCCCCAATCGTTCCTGGGCGTTTGCGTGGGGCGCCGGGCACCGTCGGACGAAAACCTGGCCGACTACGCACCGATACAGCGTTACCCGAGGTAAGTATTTGCTTTTCATAGCTTTGGATATTTCTTTGCTTTAGATCAGCTGTCTCTGAGTGTGTGTGGGTTGCGATCCAAATCCAAACGTTTCATAAAAGACGAGAGCTGCAATGCGTTTCATGTTATTACCAGAATTTTATTACACCTATAGCATCCGTATCCTCATGATTTCAATTAAATTTAAACTGTTTTTCATTCAGGTCGGGAAAAATTATCTTTGAATGCTAAACGTTGCTATAAGAAGTGAAATTTAAAGACAATCGTCTTTTCATGTTGTGGCTCGATCTTGACTTCTAGTATTCCAGCATCCTGGCAAGCTTACGCCATAGATTTAAAATTGAGGAAAAAGGTGTCTTATGCGACATTTAACCATAATGTTTATGCTGAACACAGTGAGAAAAATATTGTGCGATAATTTTAGAAACTGACAAAGATTCTGAGATTTGGCATAATCCACGTCTGTGAAACGTATCGAAATATATCGCAAAGCTATCTAAAACAGTGCTTGCAGAAGCATTGAAAAAACTGGACTCATCCTTTATTAATATCAAATTCTTTCTGCACATCATTTACTTGTCTGTCCTTTCAACTTTTACTATGTTTTGTCAAAGCTTTAAAAACAAAATCGTGTCTATACGCAAGATCAAAAGATCTAATTAATTTTCAATTCAAAATCGTTCCGAAAAATGAAAATCGAGAAATTTTCTTTCTACGCTGTACGGGATTGTTCGACGAAACGAAACGTCATGCTTAATAACATCGTTTTTTATACTTTAGATTTTTACTAATGTGGAAAAATGAATTGCATCATCATCCGTTCCTTTTCGAAAAAAATTTACCCTGTTGGAGCGGGATATGTTTACGTAATTTTCCTTTGGGCCTAAGCAAAATCTGCTGAAATGGCGCATGATGTATGTGACAAAGAATATAGAAAAAATCTCAAAAGCATATGTACATCTATGTTCACTCATCGTTGTAATTAGCGATGGTTAAGGATTGTCTGCTGGTCTAAAGCAAACAAAGCCCCCGTTCTAGATGATAAATAAAGCATATGCTAATGGATATGTTTGTCTTAATTAAGCTGAAAAATAGAGAAAAAAATAGTAAGTTTTGCATCGAGATATCCTTGAAAACCCCAACCTCCGCAGGCTATGGATACAGCGTAAAGTGATAGCCAATGCTGCACCTTGCAAGCACGCTGCAGGCACGATACACTAAGCATAACTCTTCATTACACCGTGAACCCTTGTGCGCTCTCTGCATCTACCCGGCCCCCGAGTATTTGGTTTCTTCCAAGACCTGCTCGTCCAGATTTCACCCTTTACGACCCGAACTCTTCACCGGAACGGTTGTAAGAGGACACCACTCCACGCTCCGCATGGTACTCACCTCCGACGACGACGACGACAACGAATCCGTGCTGCACCGGAGCTTGGGTAATTTTTATTCATTACCATTCTAAATTATGCAAGCTCACTCGCCGTGAATGTCATGCTCACGAGTCGCGGCGGATGGCCATTACCTCACCGCTCACCCCTGGGGTGAGCTGTGCTGCACCTGAGAGGAAAAGCATGATAGCGTCGAGCTATTAATAGCCGGGCCGTTCCTGTCGAGGTCATCTAGCCTAGCCTACCACCCCGTTGGCCCATAAAGTCATGCTACCACGCTAGTTTGCAGGAACCGTTACACAACATCCCGAGACTTGAGTCTGGAGCTGACATAGTGGCCGCCGCTGTGCCATAGTATGCAGAGAGCACTTAAAAACGAAAGCTTTTGCCACCAACACCAACAACCGCGATGGACCGTGCCCACACTGGCGGCCACACCACCACCAACAGCACCAGCAGCAGCATCAGCAGCAGAAACAGAAGCAGAAGATAAATGAAAGTTCAATAGGTACGAAGTTGCTGAAATCATAAATTGTACCGCACCACGTGCCCGTCCACACGGGGCCGACAGTGTTTGCCGTCCTTCTCACCGGGAATGCAGCACGGAAGCAATCTCGGTCAACAACGGACCACGGAGGACGCTGGGTGAAAGTGCTCTGATGGCCGTGGTATGTCTAAGGGGTCCATCGGTCCATCGTCTGCATGGCACACGGCCGTCTTGTGGCAGCACCGTCCAAACGTGACCAGCCAGGACCTGTTGTCCTGTTGTGCACAAACGTCCTTCTCGATCGATGCCTCGATGGTGAAGCACCTCGAGAACTACTCTCCATCGAGTGATAACATCAGCTGGACATGCTCACCTCTTACAGGGCACCACCATCAACGGGGCATGTCCTTCGAGGACCCAGCCTCACACCCAAATAATCACACTTTCATGGCTAGACCATGAGCACCGAGAGTTTGGTCGTTCTGCGTAGCTGTGCGTCGGTGTTTTGAGCTTTTTTTTTTGAGAAACTCGGCGAGCTATAAACAGCCACCATCCAGCCACATATGCTACGCCGCACATCGTTGTGACACTCTGCGTTGCGTGAGAGCATCATTCGATAAGGGAAGGGCTCAGCAGGTGGAGGATACCATCGTCATCATCATCATCGTGGTCGTGTCCCGCTAGCCTGGTTAGTGCATCAGAAAAGCAGGATTCGGTGAGGTCACCGTTCGTATCAAGGTGCGTGTGCTCCAGCGACCAAAGGTAGCAACGTGTGACAAAGGAATAAGCGCGCTTTGGTCGTGGAATTCGATCTGTTGATTGGGTTTTACATCGCGACACGGTCCCGGGATAGCGGATCATCATGATGTTGCAGTAAAGCGATGCTTGGAAAAAGGTGAAAAGAATTGGGTCAGGTCGATGACGATGATGATGGTGCTGCGTACCCTTAACGCTGTACTGGTTGACTACGGTCGATGGATGGGTTTTTTGGAGCGTGACCACTTGTTCACAGCTGCAGGACAGTATCTGGGTGTCTGTAGCATCCGCTGTCCTTTGATTTGGCAGTAATGTAGGTTTACCATACAGAGAGAGCTTTTAAGGCCCTTGGATTATAAAGAATCCTAGCATAGAATTTCCAATTTATGCTTCGTAACGTGGTGCACTATCCGATTCCAACTTGAGTTGTTGGGGAAAATATGAAATGACAGTACAGGAAACTCAAATACTACCATG
>NC_064877.1:66593146-66605646 GCF_943734665.1 Anopheles aquasalis | reverse complement strand
CAGTAGAGAAAACCATCAGCCATCTCAGCAAGAGAAACGGAGTTAAAGTCAAGGCTCAAATCAAAGTCCCGTCAGGTCAAGAGATTACGGGAGGTTTCTTGATTAGATTCATGGTCAATCAACTGGCAGTGTCTTGATATTGTTGTGCGTCTTGGTACCGTCGAAAGGATTTCTAAAACCACCTTGGTTGAGTGCAGGCAGTTGCATCAACTTAAAGCTCTTTTCAGCTGCTCTGTGAGGCTGTTATACAAAATTGCAGTCCTTCGAAGCAAATAACTGGATCAAGTGGAAACAAAAAATCATTAGAAGGTGATCTAAACCTCTACGAACGCGTTCCGTATCCTTTCTGAAACTCATGACTCATACTGGAGCCTTACTAATTCTTAGTTTCACAAGCCGCATTTTGGCGGCAATCAAAGAATTAAAAATCCGTAAATGAGTTGCGGAACAATCCCCTCATGGCTGTTTGCCTAACAGTTCATCACCACAAGCCGAATGTTGAATAAGCCTTTGCCTAATGAATAGACAAGTGAGCGAATCAATTAGCCCTATTCCAGACCTTAGTTTGACCTTCCTCTTAGTTCTGAAAATGCTGTGATGGGAATTTCGAGGAACGGAGCGCATCAACATTGATTTGATTATGACTCTCCTATCGGCTCTTACATATATTCTTGCAACACGACCTATCGCAAAGTCTCTCACCTCAGGCACACACCTCACAGCAGAGGCCCTGTATCCATTCCAGCTCGTCCTGTTGCGTCAATCATTCCCGTGTTGACGCTGGCAAATCGTTCGAATTGGGATGTGGCTGTAGACCACCATCAATCGAGCAGCGCCCAGTCGAAGCGTGTGTCCATGGGAATGACGCAAAAGACCCGGAGGCAAGACGACCAAATAGACGACTAGCCGGATGATCGGCCCGTTTGGCCGGCTGTACTGTCAGCCGCCGGTCGCCGGTGGGTAACGTTGTGCAGCTAATTGAAAGATAATACCAACCAGTCAGTCGTGCTAGAGCACCATCCTCGAGCGAACCTTTGCTCGTCTCGAACATTGGCACATTTGGCCTAAAACCATACCGGCCACTGCTGCTGCTGCTGCTGCTGCTGCTGCTGATTCGATGTTGATCGATGAAACAAAGCTTGGCTGGATGAAAGGTTTTCCCGACGGTGGCTCGCGTTCGACAAGATAACGCATCATCTGAAGCAGAGCCTTTACGGAGCCCCATTATCGTATTCATGTGGGCTTCCGAACGAATTGTCCAAAATATCATCCAGCTGTTATCCAGCCCAGGGTATTTTGCTTACCCGAGAATTGAGCATCGGTTGGTGACTGGCTGCACGATATCATGGTTTACTCCTTCTACTGGGCAACCTTTAAGTTTGATTTCCATTATTTTAGTAGCGATTCGACTGTTATTTGATCGTTCAATTCCTTAAAGTTTAAGGTTTACAGCTTTGTGTTAATTTTGAAAAATGTTCGTTTCACTTCATTCAATGTAGATTGAACATTGCTGCTCTGTACATAAATGTAAATACTATTCCCCATATACTATTCTGTACATTACTATTCTGTACATTACTATTCTGTATATTAACAACTTTTTCAAACTGCTTTTCATGGGAACATTATCCATCAATCATGTTTTTATCATAGAAATGTTTTAATTACTTGTTGAGGATTTTGCTGTAAATATTAGTTATAAACAAATGTTCATTGTTACTGTTACTGTTAGCGATGCTTACTCAACAGCATAAATTGCATTCTTTTTTAATTACAAAAGAAACTCATAACCAGCACCGGCTACAACTGTGTGGCTTGCCCATCGGTGTGCATGTCTGCTTCAGCTATTGTTACCCTTCGAGCTGTACAAACTGTAACCAGCGTCAAACCGTCGGTGGTATCCATTGCGATGCTCCCATAATTCTCCTAAAAAGAATTTCAAAACATTTTCCTAAAAATCAACAACCATTCTTTCATTCTTGCTCTCTCTTTCTCTCTCTTTTTATCTCTCTTTTTGTCTCTTTATCGTCCTTGCATCGTGGCCAATGTGTTTTTTTCTGTGAAAATGCAAACAAACCTTCTTCTGCAACATAACTCTCGGCTCGCTGCTGCTGCGGCCATGCACCAATATTATGCGCTTCGTTCGTACGCAACCTCATATGCATATCCATATTTATTTCTGTGTGTCCGTGTGCGTGCGCGCCCGTGTACGTGTGTTCCCGATGCAAAAACACCGATGCATCCCTTCGGTGACGCGCCCGTTCTCGCTCACTTTAACACTCGCCCGTGCAGCTTTTATCGATGTCCAGCACACCACGATCTGCTGCCTCCACCACCACCTCCACCAAGCATTGCCCTTATCGATGGCATCCCAGGCGGACCAACAAGGTTTGTTCAAACATTGAAGGGAGAATTCAAGGATTTATGAAACCAATCGTGCTATGCTTCAATTTGTCTAGCGTGTATGCGTGTGCGTGTTTGTTATTTGCGTTCCATTTTCCCTCGTCGGCGAATGTTGGGCAGAAGAAGAGGTCGTGGTAAAATATTAGTTTAAACAAGTCCCTTATTGGTACTGTTGCACTGTGTCAGTGACCATGATTAGGTTGCTTGCTGTCACTGTTGCAGCTTATGTTTCAGGTTCTGTGGCTAAATAGAAAAAATACATTAATGTATTTGTTTCTTGCCACATTCGCTATAAATTCTCTCTCTCTCTCTCTGCCTCGCCTTTCCTCGTCTAGTTTCCCTCCAATACGCATTCAATTCCTAATTTACTGTCTTCGATCAGTCTCCGGCTAGCAGAGCATCTGGCCTGGCTGTGGCGATGCCAACTAAACGACCAAAAGTGCAACTTTGCACAGCACAAAGCGCACAGAACATCTGCTACTTCTGCTGGCAAGACACCGACATTTCTATCGATTCCCCGGAACCGAGCTTGCGATATTCTTACCACAACCGGGAGCGCCGGGCAAAATGACCGGGCTGCTCAGTGAAACGAAAATCAATTATTTTTCCACTCCATTCACCCCGAACCAGCAGAAGGAGAAAGGGGGAAGCCGGGGGGGGGGAAAGTTGATACAATGTTAATTGGCAACTTGGTGCAAGAGCAACTCGATAGCCGCTGCTCCACCCCAAATTGTGCGCATCCAAGCGAACACATTCCAACTAATGAAGGATCTCATCTGCACCGGCCATCGTCCGGCCAGCATCGCTATGTTCCGATTGTTTATTCGATTAATCTCTCCTTCTCTCTCGAGCAACTCGATTGCTCCGCTCGGTGTGGATTCCTTGAGGCTAATGAGTTTGCGCATGGCCGAGGCAATCGGACAACGCGGAGTAAGTTTCATAATCAAATTTAGCCGTACCATGATTACGGGTCGGTTATGATACTCAAGCAGAATGAATTGAGATAATTAGCGACCGTAGCGTATCATCATGTGACGCCGCAAGATGAATGCTGCTAGATTAGCCACCGAGATCGCTTTCGTGGAAAGTTTGATTGACCGTTACGGTGCTCTATTGGAAAACATTTTCTGAAGCACAATGGAAAGCGAATATACATTACGCTTTTGAATCAGCGGCGTGGATGCTTGATTGCAAAGAAGTATGAATTGCAATTATAAATTTAACCAATTACGAGCAATGGCATCACGTGCACTGACAGTGAAATCGGCGCCACATGAGAGCTCTATCCGGCAGCCCGGCGTATCGTATTGCGCAATTATGCTTTTCCAATTCATAAAGCAATGGAATCCCTCGACTCCGACAATTTGACTCCAGACTGTTCCCCGTTCCAGCGCCCAAACTGTAGCCAGATTTATAGCCAGTTTATACGGAGAGCGGCAGTTCGCAAACAAACAAAAGCGAACGACCAACCGTCCGACCAATACTAACCCCGACCACACCAATAAATTGCCATTTTCTTGCTGCGCTTACTCGAGCACACAGCAATCCACTCCAAATGGCCACCACCGCTGCCCAAAAGTCGAGCTCAGTCCAAAACCATTTTTCGGAATCCATCGGTGCTCCTCGCAGTGCCCTGCAAAGTTGGCCAACTCCACCGACACACAGACACAAATTGCGGTCCGACGGAAGTGGCAAAAAGTTAAATTCCTCCCACACGGACATTACTGGCCAGGAAGATCCACTCCTCGTACACGCCGAGTGAGCCTGCCCAACGATGAGCTGTTGAAGAGGCTAACGGGCAGCTTTTCATCCATTTTTAATGTATTTTGTGGCGTCGGCTTTGCTGCTGCTGGTCCTGATGCTGATGCTCGTGCTTCTTCACATCGAGCTTCCAACTACAACAGAACGGAGAAGGTTTCGGATGTTGCTCTGGCGAAAAGAAAAAAAAAGGGGAATGAAATCCGTCCGGAAGATGAAAGACGGCAATGCAGTGGAATGACGGAAGACGTTAACTGAAATCCGTTGTCTAATCTCGGGATGGTGGTAATTTTTCAAACCGTCGCTCGCCGATGGCCAGTGGGCCTGTGGGTTTTTGGGGAGCTGGAGCAAGATGAAGCAACGGGAAACAGAGGGCGGCACTACGGATAAACGGAGATTTCCGCCGACGGTTGAGATTATCGTTTGGTAGAGCAAATGCAAAGCGAAGCCGGGAGAGAGGCTAAAAGACGAAACAGTTTGACATCATTTTAATACACTGACAATGAGAGGGATACACGATGCTAGTGCGATCGCGATGGGCTGACACTGTTATGACCTTGTACTACATTTCTTTCGGCTTTTCGTTGCGTCTTCTGATGTCACGTCGCCTGATGTTCCATTTCCTTCGGAATACTCAAGATGGAAATCTCTTAAAGATGTTCTTCAATTTAAATAACACTCACGCGTTGAGTCAAACAATTTGACATTGAAGTTCAAGCACCTCGCGATACGCGATACGGCATACAACAAGCTGCGAATGAAGCATTAACTTCCCTGCGCCCAAAAAACGTCCCCTCAAGTGGCTCTATTGCGCTTCTAAAAACCATCAAGTGTTACTCGTGCTCGACGGTTGGGCTTCGCCTGCCACCCTGCATATCGGGCCTTTTGTTTTCGGAGGCGTTGGCGATAGAACATTTGTTTTCCCGGGAATCGTGATTCATCTACCGAGCTTCGCGTGTCATGCTCTCGAAATGATAAGGATGTCCTTTGTTTCGAAACAACTTCGCGAAGCTGGAACAATGGAGTAGCAGCTCAGATTGTTCTTCGTTTTTTTTCCTTTTTTGGGACGAGGGTGGAATGTCGAGCTTGTCGAGCTTCTCCCGTTCAGGTACCAGCTCATTGCCCTCGCGCCAAACGCTCAAAATGGAAGCATCCTTCTGGCGTCCTTGGGTGGCTTGCGGCACAACAAAACCAAATCACTTGCAGCTCCCCGAAAAATGCTGTCCTCCTACTCGGGGTGGTGTGAAGCGCCTTGAGAGGATCAAGAGCATCCCGCAGTGAATCTGTGGCCATTTTGGGATGGTTGGGCTGCACGTCATGAAGATAAAGTGGCCGCCAGTTGTTATCGTTCCCAAGGCTGCTGCTGCACTATCATCATCGTCACGATCATCGTCTCTGGCACCAACAGAGACAGCAGTAGCAGCAGCAGCAGCAGCAGTAGCGACAGGAACATCATTGCAAAATGGTTGTACATTGCTGCTAGCCACCTAGCGCTGCGGCACGCGACGGTACGACGTCAAGCGGGCTGCAACTGTTGCGGCATTTTGTTTGTTCCTGCAGTACCAACGACCGGTATTTATAGTTTAATAACATGCCAAAGGGATGGTTATTGTCTTACGGCAACAAAACATGCCAGGCCACTTCGCTTGCACGCTCGTCCTCGCCCCTGGATGATGACCATCGTTTGTTCAAACAGCGCTGGTGCCAGAGGATAAAGCGGAGAAGAGCAAAGAATAATTGATGTTCAGAGCAGCCAAAGCAGCAGTACCGCGCGCCTGCCTGTTGGAAAATGTTGTTAAAAGGGAGAGGCAAGGATCCCCGAGGTTACCGTAACGAAACTTATTGCCAGCTGTCATCTGACCGACTGCTCAATGGGGCAGTGCACGATTGTGGCTTTTGTTATTTCTTACAGCCATCGTCTTCAGTTGCACCTCTTTTGAAACGTGGAACAATGAGCAGCAGCATCGGTTGAGAGGGTTTGAGACAACCGTTCTTGCTCTGAAATCAAATTGCATTCAGACAATAAGGTGTGAAGCTTATAACCGGGCAAGCGAACGAGATTGATTTTGATTTGCCTCAACTAATCAAACAGTAAAGCATTTTTATGTGCTTTTTATTGGAGCTATAACGAAACGTTTATATTGGCTGGAATGAATGAATTCTCATAAATACCGTAAAGGAATCTATTGTTAAAAAAATGATTTATTTCGTTTTAATTTGAGTTTGATCATAAGTACACCTCGTCCTCAATTGGTCCATCGGTATGAAGTTAAAGTTGGATCAAATATCGAAAACATAAACCCAGATTCACTAGCATAACACCCAGTTTCACTCTAACATCAGCTAGCAAACAAGTCAGACCACCAGAGTGACTGCCGATTACATAGTTGGATCACTTTCCATAGCTTCCTTTACTTTCTAGCTAGATTGGAAAGTACTTTTTTGATTGACGAATGGATTTGTTTGGGAATTCAAAACGGTTGCAAATGGCAGAAGCAAACCACAAAACAATCAATTTAATTTTACGAACCCCAAAAAGGGAAACAGGCGATTACGAAAAGTTGTTCCACTCCAGCGAGACAATCCTCCAAATGAATCCATAATTCGTCCGATTCACCCACCGATCCGTAACCTTGACCGAAAAGTGGCTCAAATTCCCAACGACTGACTCCCAAGTTAAACAATGCAAAGCCACTGAACCAGCAATGGCTTTGATGAAATCAATATTTGTCGTCGCCTCCCGTCCTGGTGCCACGCTTTAGCACACCGATCGAATCAATGAGCTGGCTAATGGTTTAAACTTTTACAAACTACTTTACCGATAATCGATTGATCAAAAAGCCGCCTCTGAGGCCTACATCTAGGACTGAGGACTACGCCTGATTCCTTCCTTTCACTTCAGTCCCACCAGCTGTCCCTGCTCCTGCACACACAACTCAACCGCGTGCCTACCGCGTGGTGGCTTAGTCCGTGAAATTATTTATCGATCTGTTGACTATCTGGCCCAATCACTCCCGAACAAATTTTGTTGCGGCCTAGGCTGCTCAGCTAGCGCTACGTGGAAATTGCTGGGTCGATTCTAATTTACGGGCTTCCAAGAAATTCGAATCATCCGTGAAATGTAAGTCCGCGCATCGATTGGACAAATTTAATGAGCTTCTCGGTGGATATGGCATCACGATGAAGACTCTGAGGCCCACACCCGTCCCCACGCGACTTCCATGAACCGATCGGTCGGAGATTGTTTCGGTTGAGCAAATTACATTTTGTACAAGTTTTTTGTTTTGCATGTTTCATCCAATCGGTGGGCCTAGTTGCTTCAGACACCAGGGGAACGGCCACTTTCAATCAGACGCTCAGGCTTCCGTGGCGATGGAGACGCCACTCTGCGAGGAATTCAATTAAAACATTTTCTTATTTTCGCGCGATCGCAACTTTCTTTTCAATTTGCTAGCTTCGTTACGCGCTGGTTGTGGATTTATTTCAATTGTGAAGCAACCAACGTTCGCAAGTGTACAAGAAAGCTAACTCAGCTTTGCTCCGTTTTATGTTCTGTTTCAGTTTCGGTTATCTTTACTCCCCGAAGTGTGTTGCTCTCTTGCTCTGTGTGATTGATTTGTCAACCGATTGTTGTGGCAGTGAAGTTTGCTTTAATTGTTCAGACCCCGGGATGGCTAGTTTTGAGTGAATTTCCTTCAAGCACATTCGCTTCGTTCCCCTTGGCCGTACATTTGCTGTTGCATCCGCGTGTGTGTCTGTCTCGAGCAGGCTCGAGCTAATTTTAGGCTTCGTCGAACGCAAATTGAAAACCATGTCTTGGTCTAGGACAAGCGGCTTCTAGGTTTGTCCTTCCAGTTAGGAACTGAAATCGAGCGAGCATGGAATGGAATGTGCATTCCGTTTATTGTTTTTCGTTCGAAGAACGCACACAGCCGCTGCTCCTTTTTGCATCGTTTCGCTTCTGCTGAATGTTAATCGATTTTTCCTTTCCCTTTCGCAACCGAACCAAAAACCACGATACGGTTGCGGTATCAGGACGAAACATGTCAGCTTCGCCCGCTCCTACACGCTCACCTCATTCGACGAAGCGATGGGTAGCCGACCGCTGTCACGGCTGGCGGCAGCCCGTAGCCAAGAAAGACTGATTGGCGGCAAGAAGCCGACCATTACGCTGGCCCATCATACGACCACGCAGTACGCGGGGGCACCGCTTCACTCGATCCTGACGCAACCGACCGCCACCCAACATCAGCAACCGCTCATGCCACAAACGCTCCAGAAGCAGCCACTCTCGGTCAACCCTAACCAAAGCCACTGTCAGCCTCAGCAACAGCAACAGCAACAGCAGCAGCAACAACAGCAGCCACAACCACAACAGCAGCACGTACTGATCCAGCAACAACCATCGGCTCATCTTCACCAACATCTACAACATCAGCAGCATCTGCAGCACATTCACCATCAGCAACAGCAACAACAGCAACAGCAACAGGCAGCTCTACTAGCCCATCAGGCACACCTGCAACATCATCAACACCAGCAACAGCAGCAGCAACAGCAACAGCATCAAGTTGCTCAGCATCTCGCTCAGCAGCAGCAGCAACACCAGCATCTGCAGCAACACATCCATCAACAGCATCAGCAACAACAACAACAGGATATGGTGGTATTGGAGAAGGTAAAGCGAAGCGCGATGAAGACGCAGGCAACTCAAACCGAGGTCTATCTAGGGAAGAAGCAGGCGGCCCCACACAATCTATCACTCAGCCCCAGAACCATACACCGGGTAAGTGGACATCTGACCGTCATTTTGTGAACCCCCTATTCCAGAGATTCCCCGATTGCATCCCCTTTCCTTCTGTACCCACTCACTGCCACTAGCATTTCACTCGTTTGAGTGTAGGTTCGCGTTTTCCGTGAAAAGTTTTAAAGCGAAAAGCCGCTTCGCGATACTGCGAACCCGCGAACCGGTTATACACCACCTGCCACGCTACGGTGAAGCGCTTCCAGCAAATGGCATTAAACGAACGGACGGGAACGGTAACGGGACGAAGCTTAAAACACACTTCAGTGGGTCCACTTGGGCGTGAGTCTCGGGTTGCCACTTGAAACCGGTGGCACTCGCCACAGTTTATGCCATCGGGACGGGCAGCAACACTACACATTGACGCTAGGGCTCGCCGGGAAACGCCGGAAACCGAACCAAACCTAGCGAACACCGTTTAGCATCGGTGTATGGGTAACGTTGAGAGCCGTTGGACTTAAAGGACTCCGGTGCCAGTAGTGCAGCAGCACAATAACAGCCAGCACTGGACGAGCTGAAGTGTCCTTTAGTGTTGGGCATTATTTATCCTGCTCAACTAGATGCTGCGACTGGACCGGACGGACTAGCGGGCTACTGGGCTGCTGGGTATTCCGTCAGGTAAGGGTAGGGAGCGAAACACACTTCGACATTCGGGCACTTCACGGCGACAATCAGCGTTTTCGGAGGAGGATGGTTAGTACTCCTGGTTGGACTGTGTGGCGTAATATCGCTGGAGCTCTGGAAACACTCCAGCACCTGATTACGTACCCGATTTTGGGAATGGTTCAATGTAACAGTAGTTGGGACGATGCAGTGAATGAACCACTCTGGAATAACCATTAGCAGCTAGGATGTTGGAAGTAGCTTCACTAGAATGTCATCGCAATGGGAGATGAAGTGGATTAACAATTCCATTCTGCGATGGTTCCATCGTTTTCAAGGATGATACACATCACTTGAGCTGATTTACATGAGCGTTCTACGCGTTCTTCAGCATATCCCTTCTTACGTCGATGCTACGATTCCCAATCATAAAGTGTTGCCAATATAAAATCCCATTCTCCTGAGCGCCCTCCTTTTGCATCATGTAAAAGCTCGCGAAGAGAAGGAGCTCTCTTCTTCTTCCTTACCTTCTTTCGCGCGCGCGGTATCGCAAAACCTCGCACCATAAGCGGTGAATGAGCTAGTATAGCGGCAAAATGGGGGGCTACATAAAACATAAAACTCAATATTTATAACCCTCGGTCGGTCGTTAAAATAATGGATCACGGTACGCCCACGGAATGCAAATCCGGCGCTTCGTCATAAATTGGGGATTCTACCACGAATCGCCTTCGCCCGTTGGTGAGGAAAATCCGCTCTCTCTCTCCCGCTCCGGACGCACTGTATGATCGATGCATTAATGATAGCCGATAGTCGCTTTTTATGATTTTAATCACCTTAAAAAGCCCCCGAACCGTGGCGCTCCTCGTGGCGTTGGTGGTCGATACATTGTTGGTTCCATGCTGCAGCAGCATCCAGGCTTCATTTCAACGGAATCGTATCCTTTTATTGTTGAGCTTTGGATTCTGTGAATCGTGCTTCCACGTGCTACATCGAAAGCGACAGCGAGATAAAGAGAGACACCGCGTCACGAAACCCAAAGAGTGACTGTTAGTTCGCCAGTGCAGAATGGTGGTACGATAGAGGGGTATGAAAAACGAAAATTGCGTTTACGATTACTGGCGCAAGCCTGTACGACCCCCGGCCAATGTGGTACTCGATTACGAAACCGAACGCCGAATCGCCGATTGAAGTCAAATGCCAGACCATCGAACGCAGAACAAAACTACAACGGTTTTTTTTGCGCCGCGAAAGTATTATGCCGGATTTTCCCCAGATTGCGATTTGCTCTCGGAATGTGTATCGTGCACCAGGTGCCCTCCCCCTCCCAAGGACCGCTAGTCATACGCGCCAATTTCGAGTTGTTCCGAGTGTTTCATTGCTGCACGGCACTATTACGGTGTGAGAGGGATTGCTGGAAAGTTGGATCACTCTCGCTGCTTTTCACTGTTTTTTTTTTCTCTGCTCTGCTCGCTCGCGGCCACCTCCCTTTAATGCCTTTATCGTGATGGTTTGTGATCGGCACGGTACGATCGTTCGCTGTATCGTTCCAACGCGGCGCAAACGTGAACCACTTCTGTTCTGGTTGAGTGAACGCTGAAACGGTGCCGTCGGTTCATCGAAATTGCTGGCTAATGTTGGGCACAAAAGGTGTTGAGTGTGCACTTCGAGCCAGCTCGTGCAAACATCACAAGCACCAATTGTGAAAGGGAGTCAACAGCAGCAGCAGCAGGAGCCGAGGGATTTTACTAAATGCCCTCGATGCATCCTACTTTACACTTGTTTCGGTCTGGAACCAAACCGGAGAGAGAGTTTCAACGGGAAGCTTTAAACAAGCAGAAACAATCCCGGTTTTCAACCATTTTTAATGCTTCATGCTTACCGAAAACTACGTCCTTTAATCACGCTCTCTACTTAGCTGTACAACAACAACAAAAAATCTTATTTTAAATATTCCGTTCGATGCACCGCGTGAACTGCAACAGATAAGCGCGATCAGCAAACCTTGCTACTGCTACTAGCGCTTCTCATCTGCCCTTAAACCTCCGGCTGGCTGCTCGGGATAAATGGATAAACTTGCTTTTAATTATGCGACTTCGGGCTGAACTCACCGATAGCCTAGCCTCGGTAGTTCGTTCCGTTGACCCCAGAAACCGTTTCGCGCTTAATCGCCGTGGAGGTTGGGAAAAGTTTCCCTTCGACACGACCACAACCACGTCGTGCTCCTTCAGCACGAAGAGCACTAAAATGGTGTTAATTTAAGATGGACTGCACACAGTGCGGAACATAGCGTACCAGCTGGTTCCATGCTCGCGCCGCTGCCAGTAGACAGGCTGGCTACACTTTGCGTAAGTAAATAACTTTTCCCTTTTTTTTTTTTGCTGGAATGGGAATAACTTCCCGTTGAGTGTACCTTTACCACTCAGTGCCTTTTTCTAGTGACTACCGGGCTGCTGACCTTTGATAGATGGTTCTCGGGTGCGACCTTTGAGTTGTAGAGAATTTAGAAAGCACCGTGCTCCGTGACGGAGCTCGTCGGGGGAAAACTATTTCCTTAGCAGAGTGTAAGTAAACTTTCAAACACTAGACGAGAGCGGAAGGAGGCTGCTAGAAGTGGGACAGTGCACTTTTGAAGTACCAGCTCCACCACCTTGAATGAAGATGAATCTCTTTTAGCGAGATTATCCGGCACCCTGCCACTGGCCAACATCAGAGAGCCAGTTGGTTTTGACTTGACGATCATAAATTCTCGGGCGAACTAGGTCACACCTCGTGGTTGCGTATGCGGTCACCATCACGACATCGGGCACCATCGGTTGGCCAGTTGGTGACACTTTCAATCGGCGTCCCTACACTCCGGGCAAATGGCCGAAAAGTCATCGCTTACATGCAAACGGAGATGAGCTACCCCAGGAAGGAGTGTGAGGGGTTT
>NC_064877.1:66578146-66588146 GCF_943734665.1 Anopheles aquasalis | reverse complement strand
GTTTTGGGGGGGGGGGGGGGGGTGTTGTAATTAATAATTTGCTCACCTTTAAGCTCTCTAACCCGCACTCGCCATCCCGCCAGCTCAGCCCTGATGGTGGCGTTTCGAGTGGATTGCTTCACATTTTCATTTTCTGCTACTCTTCGTTTAACATGAAAGGCTTATTGGAATGGCTGTGAAGGTGGCAGCGCACGGTCTGCCAGTCCTTCGTTACACCTAGACTTAAAACTTTATAGAGGGAAACGTGCAGGAATGGTTTTATCTGGTGTAGCCCAACAGAAGTCAAGCAGAAGGCCCATGGAAGTTTCTTTCATCAGCAGCAGAAAAAAGACTCAACCAAAAAGAACTTGAGCTCATTCGTAAATGGACTGGTTATAGTTTTTTCTTCTATTTAATTTAGTGTCTACACACTTTTTTTATTATTCTACCCTCTGCAGTTTTCCATCAAGTGTTTTTTGTTATGTTCCTTCTTCTTAATTTCATCATATTTTGTTTGTATCTGTTTGGTATTGGCTCTTGATAAGGAATTTAAGCAATGCGTTTATAATGCGAACCCCTCTTGATTGAATCTAATGTTATGATTTTGAAGGTTGTTTATTTCGAACCATACGAAGCCTCGAAATTCTGTTTCGTTGTGTATCGCTCATAAAATTACAAGTCACTTCCATACCAGTTCTCCACTGCAGTTGAACCAGTTGTCATTCATCAAATCACCGAACACGAATTGATTTTCTGATTTTGTAGCTATTCTACATTCTATGTTGCATCGAAACACCATACAAAACAAACCTCCAATCCGTGCCTCTAGTTGTGTGAAACGGATAATGGCATTTCCGGCAAGCAAATCCATTTCCAATGCATTTTCACGGTACACTGAACACAGCCGGGCAGTGAGCTGGCATCCTTTATGGCGGAGATTGTGTGCCAGGGCTCCGAATCCTGGCACGGTTTAATTAAATTCACATACATAATCCTCCGGACGCCGGATATCGGGTTGATGGCTTTTGTTTGTACCGCGCAGTACGCGGCGAGTGAACGATATCCATCGTGCGAACGATATTCCGTGGGAAAATGTTTAAAATTTTCCATCCCATTCCCCCATTCCCCTCTGCTAGCCTCTACCACCGTTACCGGTGACCATTGCCACCAGTACGCTGCCCCAGCAAACGACGACAACGGTGACCGGAGTGCAGCAGCAACCGAACGGAACGGCTGGTCAGCATGCGGTCAGTGCGGGCATTGGCATCGGTATCGGCATCGTAAAACCGACGACACCGTCAATCGCCGTCATACCGTCGCAGAGCATGGAACGGGAAGAACGTGACCTTCAGTGGGCACAAAAGTCAGCGACCCTGCGCCGTCCATCGCGCCCACTTTCTCCCTCCAAGCGAGCGGCGCGCAGTAACAGCGAACATCAGAAGCAGCAGAAATTGCAGCACAAAATCGAACCACTCGTCCATCGGTAGGTAGCAGATGGAGGGAGAAGTGAGGAGAAGGGAGGAAGCGGAACGTTAGATGACCTCAAATAACCTTGATTTTCCTTGCCTTCCTTTTTTTTGCTTACGCAGCTCACCACAGGAACCACCGGAACGCTACAGTGGCTTGCAGAAGGAGGACTCCAGTAGCACACCGTCCTCGTCCTCGGTGGCACCTGGTGCCGGTAGCGGGAAGAGTACTCCCCTGGGCACCCAGCAACCGTCGCATCTGCCCGGTCAAACCAAGCACACGGCCATGACTCCCGTCGGACGTCCCGGTCCATACGCTAAGGGATCACCCGGCAATGGAACGATCGATCTGCTCAAAGATGTGACCACTAGCGCTGTTGGTGGTGGTGGTGGTGCAGGATCGGAGGGTAGCACCACCGAGGACTACGTCACCTGTACCGACAACTCGAAGCGGGGCACCTCGGGAGCTAAAGGTACATACAAGGCGATGCACGCCACTAGACCCCAGACCAGTAAACCACCAACAGGTTCGAACATCTCCCCTTTTCTTACACTCGCACGCTCGGTGTTCTCGCTCTGTGTGTGTCTGTGTATGTGTGTTTCGCTTCCTTGTTAGTGTCCCTTCCCCCAATGTATATCAATGTGTGCTTGTGTTTTAAATGTGCGTGTCTCTCTGAACATTAACAACGTGCTGCCTCGAACCATAACCTATGCTGGAATGGTTTTTCCGCGCATTTTCCACGAATGTCAATGCACTGACTAACGTTCAGTGCATTTATGATATCTCCCTTTTCCTCCTTCCTCCCTGGTATCTGTCACCGTTGCATATCAACTTGACAGCATATTTTGCTATCCTGCCTCTCCCACTTCGATTCCGGGAATGTTGGGTGACGGATTGCGTTTGATGCATTCCAGCCGGGTTAATACCTTCCAATGCTTTTATGACATCAATGTATGTGAGTGTTGGTCGCTCCGCCCTGGTAACATCCATTAGTTATGAGGTCAAATAGAATAATTTATGCTTGATGGACGCCTGCATTAACATGGTGTCGGAGCAGCTGAAGTGCGGTGTTTCTTTTTTGCGCTTTCACGTTAGGCATCGACCGCAATCGACACCAGATAATGTAATTAATCGATCGCCTGCATTCGCTGAAAGTGATGGGCATAATTGGCTGTCGTTGGGTCCTTGTGCTGGAAGCTACGTGCTGGTTGGTGGTTGTTTATGACTCATCATCCGTGGTTCGTTAAACACACAACGTTCACAGTGATGAACATGCATTTTCAGGTTCGTCATTTGGTATGGCATTTTATGGAAATTCATAGAGTAGTGAATTTTAGTAATAATTTAGACCAGAAAAAATATCATTATGATATACTAGTGAAACGTAATTTGAACATTTTGTAGCAACTTGCACTCACTGTTTGTAGTTTTATGAGACTTTGCATAAAGTTTCAATAGCCTTTTATAAAAAAGTAAATCAATCTAGCCATGTGTTTTAAATGAAAATGCGTATGGAAGAATCAATCAAAGAACTTTATTTAAATATTTGAAGCCACTGGTGCTCTGCATCAATTGATTTCTTCAAATTTCAAACCAACAGAGGAAGCAAAGCACATTGACCTACATTTCAAAGCGTTTCCACAAGCTTTACATCTGTTTGATATTCTGTCGAGGCGATAAAAACCATTCGAAAGTGGTTTAGTAAACACAGTTAAACATCATTTCCGCATCAAACCTCACAAGGGCAACGCTTCCGTACAATCAACTTCCGTAACACCGATTGGCCAATTATGAAACTTTCATTATTAGCTCCAAGTCTAATCTCACCGATCGTTGCAAAGCGTATGCTAATGTATTATCGTTTTACGAGTCCCAGCACTCACAGCACCATAACTGCCACTAACATCATCACGATGATGAAACGGAGTGACCTGCTGGTACTAGTACAAAACCATCGTAGCTAAGCCATCCTGACTGTTAAGTGTTAATCTGCCATTTATGCTCTTTCCCTACTGCTCCCAACACCCCTCCAAAGTTATCGCCATTATCGTTTGTGTTTATGCTGCCCCATAATGGCTGGTGCCCGTCCCCTGCCCATCCGCTAGCGCTCTCACGTCACTTTGTTCTCCGGCAGCTTGTTACAATGTTGTTACCCACTTACACCACATTAACACCATTGCAAGGCAACACTAGAGAGGTGCGAGAGTGTTACCAACAGATCGTCCTGCGACACCCGTCAATGAGTCGCGGAATCGATTGATAAGTTGTGTAGTTGAGGATCTCAAGTCCGCCACGCAAGTGCTTTCTATGTTTGCTCATAATGCTTGTCGTGTCGTTCGCTTTGCCTTGCTTGGCAATTCACACCATTAGAACCGTGCTGCTAGGGTGCTGCTGCTGTTTCTACTACTACTACCACACGCAAAAACACCTCGCTATACGCATCCTTTGTAAATAATGAATCCCTGTTTTCTGTTTCGAATGTGTCTCGCGTGCTGAACTACTTGGTTTCTCCGCTGACGCCCCGCCGGATTGCGTTCCGTTCCCCTACTCCGATCCAACAGCCACCACCCAGGACGGTTCATCGTTCGAGAGCGCCTCCTCCCTCTACAGCCTGGCCCGGGTCGATGCGGTGTGCGAGGAGACGCCACCGATCGAGGAGCAACCGCTGACGCTCTCGGCCATGGTACAGCTCCCACCTCAACCACCGCTACCCAAACCCTCGCCAACGCACTCCGTCAGCAGCAGTTCGAGCGATAGTTTCAGCGTCGGCAACAAGAAGAGCTCCCCTTCGCGACCCTTGGCTAAGCCACTCGGGGCGAAGGGAAAATCGGCAGTGGCAGTGGTGGCGGGGTCGGCCACGACCACCGCCCACACCAAAAGCCCCGTCTCGCTGTCCGATGACGAGCGAAGTGACGGCAAGCGGTACCTCTCGTCGTCCCACGACGAACAGGACGCACCGGTGAAGCACATGTCGCACGCGGCCACGACCGGAACCATCGCTCGAAGCGCTCGGCGTGGTCGGGGCGACTGGAATGAGGAAGAACGGCGCCGGAAGAAGAGCACCTTTAAGCTGGAGTTCGACAAAGACTCAATCAAAACGTACACCACGCCGATGTTGCGCCAACCGAGCCCCGGGTTCAAGAAGCTTTCGCCAGAGGACAAAAGCGCCCTCAACGTACTGGATGGTGCCAGTCCGAGTAGCAAAGCGAAACGCTTTCGACCGAAAACACGCAAATCACCGAGAGCGCGCAGTGCCGCGATGGAAGAAGCAGTCGGTGCAGCGTCTTCCATCGGAGTCAGTGGAACGTTGCCAAGGCGCAGCAAAACGCCTCTCGTTCGATCCCCCGACAAACCCACCTCAGCCGTTGCGGCAATGTCCGGAAGCAGCTCGATGACGGCCAGTATCGTGGCCACTACCGTTACCCTTCCAACTCCGCAATCAGCGACAGCGCCAACAAATAAACTCAGTCCACCGCAGTACTACTCGCAGCTTCGCAATCCAGCCACGGCCGCCCAGACAGCCGCGGGATCGCCACGGAAGCAGAAGATTTCGCCCGAGAAGCGTCTGCAGGCGATCTCGACCGAGTCCTTGCGCTCCGTTTCGCCGGGATCCGATTCCGTGTTCTACAGTGAGGCCGATGCGCTCTCCCATTGCGAACAGCAGGTGCGTAACTGTCTCTATCGCGCAACTTGATCTACTTCTTCTATCCTAACATTCCCGGATAACGCATCTTCTCCGCCAGGTACACTGTTCCCATTGTGGCAAGGAAGTGGAGGTAGCTAACGTTCCCGGTGAGTCGGAGGATTCAATTCTCACACTCGACTCAACCGAGGGCGACCGACCGGATATCGTGCAGCCGCCGGAGGGTTTCGCTGATTCACCAGACTGCACCAAAACGCCGCACCACCACACGCGCCTCTACAAAAAGATGGACAAGCGCTTTCGCTCCGAAGATCGGCACATCGATCGACGGCACTTCAAAAGCCGTCAGGAGTACCGGGCCAAGGTGAGTGGTTAGTGATCGCTTGTCCTTCTGCTGGTGTGTGTTTTTGCGTGTGTCTTCGTGTGGTAGGAAGAATCTCTCATCGTTTGTTTGATCCTTCTTCAATACCTAATCCATGATTCGCTTAACAATCTTCATCGCAGAGTGAAGAACGTGGTAAGGAAGACGTAGAACCCAACAATCTCCGACCGGCCGGCTCATCTCCATGTGTAGCTCCGGGAGGAGGAACAGCGGGGGGAGGTGCAGCTTATGTCGATCCGGGTTCCGAGCCGGACCAGGGCATCTACCACGGTAACTATAGGGCCGGATTGTGGATCTGCATTGCGGATCGGGATGTTTGGCGACGGCACGAGCTACCGGATGGGAGTTTCGAGCGTCCAAAGGACTCGACGATCGAGCGCCGCGGTTCTACCGACTCCGAGCGTGACTTTCGCAAGAAGTATCAGGCCATCACGCACCGGTTAGTCCACCGGAAGTCGTGCGTCGAGATGTACCGACGACAGAACAGCAATAGTTTCGGTAAGTGCGCCAATCTACGATGGTGGACCTTTCTCCCTGATGACCGGTGAGTCTTTTCCCGTTTTTATAGACACCGATAAGACGGTGGTAGTGTGCCGGAAGTCGGGTGAGTTTGGGTTTCGTATCCACGGCTCAAAACCGGTCGTTGTGTCCGCTATCGAGCCAGACACACCGGCTGAAACGTCGGGCTTGGAGGTAGGGGATATCGTGCTGTCGGTCAACGGGATTTCGGTGATCGACAAGAGCCACTCGGAGGTTGTGAAGATTGCGCACGCTGGCAGTGATACGCTGGAACTGGAGGTAAGTCAATTGACTTGCTGTCGCCGAAGAATTTATCCGAAAAATGTGGTTTGTTTTCATTTTTCCCTCCGCAGGTCGCTCGTACGATTGGAGTCCTTTCACCGATGGAGGACTGCACGTCTCATCCCTCGATCTACACTGGATTCCTGTGGCGATACTGCTCTACCGCTGGCAAATGGGTACGGCGCTGGTTCTCACTCCGGCCGGACCATTGCCTGTATTACTATCGATCGGAGTTGGTAAGTGGATCAAAGATATCCTTATCGAAGGTAGACTGGCCCACTTATCGAACTATTCCGTGTGCTGACGAATCCACAGGACAATCAACCGATCGGTGCAGTTATGCTCACGAATCACAAGATCAGTCGCAATCCGATCGAACCGGGTAGTCGCCCGTTTAGCTTTACGATCGACACCGAGGAAGGTGTTAACGTGCAGCTGTCGGCGGATTCGGATGAGGCGGCCAGCCGATGGATCGCCATCATTAGCCATGCCGCCCAGCAGTGTGATCCTTGGTTGGAGAACAGGTCAGTTGCTCGGTTCCTTCAGTTACTGGATTCTAGGGAACTCATAAATGGAGTGCATCTGCATCTCTTCCGATCGTTTAGTGCCCGAAATCTACGGCTTGCCGCTACGGCCATCACCAAACCGGACTGCTGCGGACCGCTGTCGAAGCTTGGCAGTAAATGGCGCTCGTGGACCAAACGTTACTGCGTGCTAAAGGATGCGGTGCTCTACTTCTACCACGATGGCACCAGCAAGACGGCCATCGGTGAGTGCATAACCCCCGCGGAGGCCATGCGCCCGAATTGATATGCTAATGCATCGCTTACACTCCACTTCTTGCAATTCCGTCCGACAGGTATGGCTTGCCTGCAGGGCTATCGTGTGCAGCCATCGTCTGCCGGGGGCAAGAAGTATGCATTCGAAATTGTACCACCGGAGCTGAGCCTCAGACACTACTACTTCCACACGGAGACCGAGATGGACAAGAAGCGGTAAGTCCGGACGCTTATGCTTGAGGGCTAATTAAATTGAGCTCCACCTCCATCTCCAGCTCAGATAGCGACGCTGAGAGCGCTCCTTTGGAATTGCTTTAATCATCCAAAATTGAAATCGAAAACGAATCCTTTCAACGAAGTAAAGCGCTTCCCCTGGAATTGGCCTGGAACGATTTTCCATTTTAAATCCCGTTTTGTATGCAAATTTGTCACAAACGTTTGTATGTGAAGCAACAAAAAAAAAGGGGATCACACAACACTACAGCCGGGATCGGGCTACAATAAAGCCATCAATTGGAGATTTAATTCGTTTTTCCCGTTTCGGTGTTCCCTCTCTTTCTCTCTCTCTTTTTCCGCTCCTCTCTTCCCGATTTCCTTTTCATGCTTTACTCCACGCATCCGGACTGGACTGCGACCACCGTCGACCGACCAGCTGGGTGGCCGCCCTCGAATACTCAATAGACCGGTGGATGAGGGCCGGCTGAAATAACCTGAAACGCTACGAGCAGCTCGTATAGTACACACCATTTGGCCTTACATTTTGCCAATCTCCGGTTCCGTTCGCTCCCAGTTCCGCCCCATCGGTGGCCGCCTAACGTGCCCCCAGCATACACCAGGCAGCATCAGCAGCAGCAGCAGCAACAACGAACAAAAAAGAAACGCAGATTTATGTCCACGCAGTGAGTGTGTGTCCGCCCATGGACAGGTGCAAAGCATAAAATAACAGAGCAGGAGAGAGAGAGAGAGAGTGTTCCAATCCTGGCACGGTGCACGGTCACGCAACGGAGTGATTGGATGGGCGTCCCGGGCGTTGAAACAAATTGGAGCGAACGACGATGTTGTGTTTGTGCGGTGTGTCCGTGATCTGACAGGCATTTCATCACACATACACAAACGCACACAAACACGCATGCATCGAGGCCACGTCGGATCGCCTTTCGGATACGCTTCAATTACGTTGGTGAGCATCTCGTGCCCGCACCACACCATCGGCGCCGTGCAACGGACATTGTTCGCCGGCCAGGGCCAGGGATACTGGTGCCCGGCAGCTGCCAGCATACAAGGTACGTGTTTCGGCCCCAGAAAGGATGCTCTACATACGAGCACATACGTGTGAGGGACTTCAATTTATGCTCAATACTGCCATTTCGCCGTGATTTGCTTTTCGCCTTCTTACTGCTAGTGTTGCTGGTGCTGGTGCTGTTGCTGGCACCGTAGCAGGCACCGTTGCTGCCTTTGTTTTACGGTCAAGCCCGACGGCCTTTCATACAAAGTGATGTTTGTGTTTTCCTCCGCTTTTCGACGCTTGGCTCCGGCGTGTAACGAACCAGCAGAGCCTTTCCTCTCCCTCGTTTTCCTTTTGCACACACTCCGTGTGGCACGGTTTATGCTTTCCGAAATGATTTTTCCACCAAAACAAAAACCCGATAAACGCCTTCACCTTGGAGGCAACGGCGCTAGTGACTGGTTGGTGAATTATGGTACCGCGGAGCGAACGAGAAAACAAAAACGATCCGAAGCACATCATCGTGGTCATTGGTGAGAAAGGGCCAAGAGGGAAGGTTGCTGGAAAGCTAGAGCGTAGCGTTATCGGGGTATAGCATCCCCACCAATCGACTCGACCGTCGAATACTGCTTCATCGACTGGGGAGAACGAAAGCACGAGTAGAATAAACAATTATAGAGAAGGCGCGCGAACTTCAGGCGATTGGTAGAGCTTGAACTGGACTCGGAAATCGACCGTATATAGGAACCGTTTGCACGAACGGAAAGCCAGAAGCCAGAAGGGAAATTAGCTTTATGGACCGAAAGGGCACGATCGAACGCAAACTCACCCACGACCACAGTACAGCAGGGTCGAGAAAGTGTTTTAAATATTTCGAAACTTTGCTGGATGGATTTACGGTGACGCCAAGGATGGTCGCTTTGGCTTGAACGGTGGCCCGGTTGTTAGACCGCAACCCCCGTCAAAGCGTTTAGCGTGGTTGATGGTGAACATCGCTTTGGGGGTTGTCATGTGGGTTCCCCTTGGATTTGGACCTTTTTCATGTCGGCCGTCTCCGTACTCGTAGACTGGCCCCGGGGGGAAATGGCTTGGAGTACGCTGAACGAGGGATAGTTTCCGGAGTGTTTTTGGAGTGCGTTCTGACAGCACATTGGGCACCGGAACAGAGAGCGGTTTGAAGGGTGGCAGTTTGTTTAGTAGCGTTGGTAGCGCCTAACGAAACTTACGTCCCATATTCGGAATCGGGAGAAATTCTGCTCATCCTGCAAAGCTAGAGAAGTTGATTTATCGGTAGCCGGATGTCGATGCCGGACGAGCAATACACATAGAGAGAGAGAGTTATATACTGCACATGGAAACCCCGCTGGGTTCCTGAGCCATGGATATTATAAACTATACACCTATACAGCTCTCTGGACCTACACAGCAGCAGAGCGATAGAGCGTAGCGGCGCGAGTCAACAAACCCTATAGAATGAGATTAATGTTAGAGCTTTAAAAGTTTATCTTACTGTTTCGGTAGTTAGCAGCAAGCAAGCAAGCAACAAAAAAAAAACAAACAAAGTAATGCCAGGGTGACTTTGAATGTCGGCCACAAGCCACAGGCGAGGATTTTTGGGGAAGGACAAGATACGCCCTCGCGTCACTCACGCTATTAGACGAAGCAGGGAGGGCAGCAACTCGCTGCGCGGTTGTGTTGTCGGCTTGTTTTGGCAATGGACAAAA
>NC_064877.1:66548146-66575646 GCF_943734665.1 Anopheles aquasalis | reverse complement strand
AATGTTTACGAACGTTGCGTTTAGATAAGGCAGTCCTTATGCACTAATCGCGATAGTCGCGAAAACCTAGACGATAGGTGCCGGTGGTGTGGCGAGTGGAAGTGGAAGAGTTGGCACACGAAGTTTGCAGCAAACTTTGAGATCGCTCCAATTATGCTCAAAGCACTGCCAAAGAAAAAAACAGCACAAATGGAAAGTGGAAGAGAAGGAGATGAAATTGAAACAAATTTCGAAAGAAGAAAAACCCCAAGTAATCGTACGTAGCAGCAGATGGTATGAATATTAGCTTTGTTCCCGTGTAAGCGCTTAGAACAACTGATACCGATATAGAAGGATGGAGAAAGAGAGCAAGAGAGCACGAAAGATGATGAGCTAGTGGAAGCGAAAGCGAAACTGAACTGCGTCTAACCCACTGAGGTGAAGGGTAGGGTAGGAAGGGAATCCACTAAGAAGAATATTAGCCACGAGGGGATCGAAACTCGTCGTGAGTAAGTGTCGAGGTAGTTTCAGAAACGATTTTGTGAGCCGAAAACCATTGGCGCCGCATAACTTATATAAACCTATACAACCAAAACAGCATACAGATGTTCAAAACACAAGCCGTAGATGCCGCCCAGTGGCCCAGTGTTGCGCCCCCCCAACAGGGGGCACAGTGCGGCGCGTAGACCAAAAAACCACACCCCACACTCAGCTCAGCTCGAGAATCGTTGTCAGCAGACGCGTGTAGCATCCTTACCGCAGGATGTTTGTTGGTGTCCGGCTGTAGCGCTCGGCTGGAGCATAATTACCCTCTTTTCAACGAAACGAAGTGCAGATAGGCAGATGACTATAGATGAACCAATTATTGACTTAAACTGAGCGAATACAGTTTCCAAGCAAAAGAAGAAAAAAAACCAACAGATGTGACTACTTGTGACGTACACTTTAGCCGAATAAAATACCGATCGCAACGGGATCGATCCCGGTTTGCCGAGAGAACGCGAGTCCCAGTTTTTTGCGCCTAAGCGGTATGCCGTGGTGTTCCATCCGAACCGAACCCCACAACCGAGTGTACTTTTGTAGAGTTTAACGTCAGGAATGAGCATCGCGTGATCAAGCTTAGTTTGAACGTTGAATGAATTTGTTGGAAACGGAATATAAAGGATCTGCATGCAAATCGTGAACCAGAATGTCCTTAAAAACACTTTTATGTGTACTTCTAAAGTTGATTCATTCGAAGTGAAGCGTTGTTTTGTCTTTCATTTATCTATTGTATGTCCTTGAAGCGTTAATACGAGACAGTGACCCCGTTACGCCTGCAAACATACGCTTTTCTTATGCCATCTACTCGAAAGCGCGATCGACGAAGCTTTCGTGCGCCTCCGTTGGCTCGTTCTGCCCTCCTCCTGTTGCAGATGGAACCCAACGTGCCTTTTATATTTTAGTTGGAGTCTCATGCTGCATACTCACCTATGGTGATCGTTACCCCGCGGACATTTTCCCCTCCCGGGGGGTGAAATTGTGAGCACCATGCAACATCCTTCGCGCTATCCTTGTTTGGTTCAAGCAAATTTTTCTTTCCTTTCTCACTCTTCGTACCCCTCTTGGTTCACCCGTGGTGCTATCCTCTTTTTGCTTCAGACGGATTTTTTTATTCCTTTCTCGCTCTTCGCGCCACCCCCGAGTCATCCATGTTGCTATCCTCCACTGGCTTTAGGCAGATTTTTTTCCCTTCTCGCTCTTCGAATGATCCTGCGAGGATCATCCGTGTAAAGATACGCGGTGCTCAACGCGATTACATCTGTATGCGATCGAGTTTGAGCTTTGACGAAAAGTGACCCAGGCAGCTCTCTGGGCTTTTCTCCTAAGAGAAAACGAACAGCATGTTTTTCGGTGAAAAACACGCGAAACGCCCCTCACAACATTTTTTAAAATAGTATTAATGAATAAACAAAGCATCACACTGCATTTCATTCAGGTTAAAACACTTTTTTGTGAAAAAATGTGCATTTTGGAGTGAAATGGTGATTTAGGGAACTTTCAAATCAACCCTACGCAAAAGAACAGGAGAGAAAAGGACGGAGATAGACCTCTCTCTCAGATCCGAAAATCATAAGATTGGTCGAAGAGTCTTTCCGAAAGCTGAAAATGTGCGTCATGTTTTTCAGTGAAAATGCCTAAAACACCGCTTAAAACATGTTTAAAAACATTTTTAAAATCAAATCAATTTATAACAATGCATTACGTTCAGGTTACAACAATTTTCAAAGCAATGTTGAACATTTTGTACTGAGATGAGGATCAACAGAACTTTCACGATAACCCCATACGAAAGAAGCGAGAGAGAAGGACGGAGAAGGAACTGTCAAACGTGTTTGTTAGGTTGGAAAGCTGGTCGGATGCTGATGATCGCGCTGCTGGTAAGTTTGCCAAAAATATGCATAATTTTAACACATTTTGTTGGTTTTCCATTCTTTACAGATCATTTATCAGATACAGCAGCAGAGCCCGAACGATTCGTCGTGATCTGGTGAGTAATTAAACTGATATTTGGACGATCAAGTCCGATGCCGTACCATTGCCTCTTTCCAGAATGTTCCGGTACATGCATCGCCAGGAGATCGGAAAACGCTGTGAAAACGTTTTACGGTGAGTAAAAAGTGTTTCTAAATGATTATAAAGGTATTACAAGTGTTTTAAAAGTGAAATATCTTCTTTTTGTGTTTTTCTAGCCCTCCGAGAGCTGCGAGCCGTGAGTAAGCGGTATGTGTGAATGTGTGCCGTCCATGCGAACGGCCCGTCTATGGGAACGTACTTTTCGGTCCTTATACGGCCAACGAAGGAAGGAAGCATTGTAAGGATGAGGTATGTTTGGTGCTAGTGTTATGTGATTGAGTTTTAAAAAAGTGTGAATAAATATGATCAAAAATGAAATTGCGAATTGTGAGAACATTTTATACGCACATCCGAAAGATGCAGGGGGTTGAGGGTAGGGTAGGGAGGGAGGAGGGAAGGGTAGGGTAGGGAGGGGAGTGGGGTGAACCTAGGGGGGCACGATGCGATCACACGCACACCACTGCGACCCACATTTCACCAATACACGCACATCCGGTTCATCCGATTCATCCGAGAATGAGCATCCCTGGTTAACCATACTTAAGCCGTTTCCTTAACCAGGGGGGGCACTCTTGGGTAACCAGGGGTCCTTATGTATGGATAACCAGGGGTCGCGCAACAATTCCGCCTGCTGGGTACCCATATTCTCATACGAAAGTAATCGATGCGTTCGAAAGGAAGTGTTTTTTTTTTCAGAGTTACCTCTAATATCTAAAGGTGTTTCTTTAACAATTTAATCTTGCCTGGTTTTAAGCAGTTCAAAAACCAAAAAAACCGGCCACTATGGACAAAAATTAGGGAAGCTTTCATCTCGCACAACAAATCGCAGCTTCCTCGGTAGGCATCCGTAGGATTTTCGACCTTCAAAAAGCCCTGGAACGAGTTAATCCTTCACCGTGACGGCCCAAAGACGGCTCGTACAGTCACTCACTCCTGTTCCTCCTTCACCTTCTGCTCGTGAATCCTTCAGATGCAATTCCTTAACCTTCACCTCGATCGCCCACACGCTGTGAGGTCAGCGTTGCCCTTTTGCGCCAGTTGCGTCGCGTCTTGCGCCTCCTCATCGTCGTCGTCGTCTTCATTCGTGCAAAAATACGTCGGCGGCAGTGGCGGCGGCTCGGCTATCGGTTCGGACCCTTCAGCCAAAAATACTCGAGGCGACCGGGACGCATAAATCATATTTCATTCCCCACCCCGCGGGACCCTGACACCAAACCGTCGTCGTCATCACCGTTGCCCATCGTCGAACGTCGATCGCTCGAAGGAAAAAAGGAGCGGAAGGTGGATGGAGTAAGACATAACGTCGGCTCCCGGGTGGGGGGGGGGGGGGGGGAGAGCGAGGGAAGTGATTGGGAATGAAGATGTAATCCGCTTAAAAAATCAACTTGCATTAATCGCCCGGCCGGACCGGTCGGAGGGAACTGTTTCGCCCCGATCGCCTCTGCTTGGATCCTCCCCCTCGAGGGGAGGTAATTCTCCTCTTCTTTTCCCGGATTCCCGGTCAGCTCCAATCACTCCCGTTACCCATGCGAGGCAGCACAAGACGTACGCTTGTATCCGAACGAAGAAACCTTATCACTTCCCTTGGCTGACACGTGCAGCAATCTACCCGTTGGCACGGTAACCGGAGCCGGAATCAGTAATCGAATCGGTTACCTGGCATGCTGGCAGGCCAGTTGGTCGGCCTGTGGCGGTAGCGACAAGAAATTAATCCGCCTAGCATATGAATACATATTTAATTCCCCCCCGGGTTGGGTCGGGCAGTCCGGCGGGAATACTGGGAGTTGCTCGCCCGGGACGGCGGACATCATTTAAACTTCACTAATAAACGGCTTCGGATCCGGCTTAAGGTGCGATTCCGGAGCCGCTATCGGGGCCCCACTATCGGAATCGTCGCTGCACTCGAGCGAGCATCGAGCTAGCTGGCCATCCAACAAACAGGTTCCACCCATGGCCGGCCGGACTGGCTGGTTGGGGCCAATAAAGTAAGTGCTTTGGACGATAAATTGTGAGCACCGGGGCACCCGGGATTATTAGATCCTGCAAATACCAACGGTTACGGACCCCGGGACCCCGTGATGATAAAGTAAAGATTATGCAAATGTCACCATCGGATCGCCGGTCAATGGCCGATCCGTTTGGCTACATCCTACGCACGCACGCACGTACGTACGAAGCCGGAAGGATCGATCGCCGATCGATTTCTGATACGATCGATCGACTGTCGGCGATCCGAATGGTCCGTTTGTGAACGATCGAATGAGATCATTTAACGGTAGCACGCCTCGGCCAGACCAGACCGGACCAGATCGGATACCTCAGGCCGCGAGTATCGTGTTGCACCGGAAATGCGGACGCTGAGCGTTGTAATATGAATCCGCATAGTCGCGCGTACGGAGAGACCTCTTGCTGGGGGCGGGATATTGCTTACCGGGCACGTCCGGTAGCTGCCGCTGCTCCGCTCGGTAGCGCATGTTTGCTCATCGTCGTGGGTGGTATAGTAGTCGAGACCGGGAGGGGAGTTAAATTGAATTTTTATGACACTTCAAGCAGCGTGCAGCAGCGTGGATGACGCAGGTCGTGGTTCGTCGTGCGTTGCGCTAGTGCCACAAATCCAAAACTGCATCACGTCCTTTAGTTGAGAGATTTAAGTTTGCCTTTTGTTTCAAGTTGGATGCTCAAGACGTGACAACGTTTCTTCATCGTTATCTGTCCGTTTCGATAATAAATTGTCTAGTTTCGCTCGAGAGAACACTGGAGAACTTCATGGTTTGTGATAGTATTAACATTACATCGTAGTTGAGTCTAGACTTGAAGTGATACAGCAGTGAATTCACTTTTAATTCGAATAATTGACAGCCTACTCTGACTGACGCTTGAGATCGTTGAGATGAATCGCTTTTTTAGGTTATGGTTACATAGTATGGGAATAGAAACCGAAGAAAGGTGGTGTCAGAAGTCATTGTGGCCTAGTGTTACTTCATTTTAGATTGTAATGCTGGAGTACCATGCTGGACAACACGCAATCTTTTAGAGCGATTGGCATGTTTTCTGCCGACGTAACCACTCGAAGACAAGTATGTCATTCCTTGTGTCAACACTTTTACCAACTCTTTGATCAGAGGAAGAGGACACTTTTGCTGAGCAGTAAACCTGCAAAGTGCACCCCGGAGAAATCTAATTTGAGATGCCACAGCTGATGTAGCCACTTTACTCCGATGGCCGAAGCATGATGCTCTTTAAGCCTACCACGTAGATCCTACATCCTACTTGCACACACAATGTTTGCGATCCATCTCTAATCGAATATCGATCATCCACAAGAAGAGCCTGACTTCTTCATTCATTCTGCATGCGTTCCATGGTCTGGCATGCAAACAAGCGCCCGTTGGCTTGTGTGCTGAGGTCACGGATGTGTGGCTTTCGAAATGATTCTATCCCAAAAATCCGGAAGCTGCTGGCCATATCGATGCCCATTTTTTTCGGAGTCGCTTCATTCGTCAGCATCCTTCTGGCAAGAAGATCCTCGTAGCACTGGTGCTGGTGCAAATCTCGTCTGCCAAGTCTAGGCCTAGGAACTGTCGATGGATGCGTTGCGTTTTGAGAAACCATTCTCTGGTGCTCCCTAAAATGGTGGCCCCCGACCGTTCGTTCTGATTAGAAAACATGTGCGGTCCTCTGCGTCAGCGGCACACGGAATTCGTTTTGTGGTGTCTTTGCTTCTTCTTCTGCTGATGCTGCTTGTCGGGACGCCCCCGTAGAGAGGGTTTGCTAGAAATCTACGCCCGTAGACACCCGTTGCGTTCTTTTGACGCTTCTTCATCTACTTCTGCTTCTTTTTCTTCGCTTCGTTTCGTGCATGCCCTGCCCTGGAGTGTGATTTCGATGATCATTCTCTTGTTGTTGACTTTGAAAGGCAATAGACGAAAGGGGAAAAAACAGGACCTAAGGAGCTGTTCTAATGGATGTTGCCACAGGTAGCACCCCTAAATGGGCTTCCTAAAAGTGAGAAATGCACCGCCGTTTGCTCCGACACTGCTGCTCCTGCTGACTTGTCGGCCCTTGTCGGCACTGATGATGATGATGACGCGGGTGCAGCTATCGTAGTCCTGGACCAACAGAAAGCCAATCTCGTCGACCGGTTTCCTATTCCCTCGGTTCGTTTCGTTTCACCTTACCATTCCGATGCCTTTTCCTATCGCTGACCATCTCAAAGATTCCCTTTCTCCCTCCCGAAAAGGCTCGATTAGCTCGCGTAACGTGTTTCAATTAAAGGATTGTGGAGTCTTAAAGTTGGCTGGATGCATAATAGAGGAAAAGGTGGTGCTGGTGGTGCGAGTCCCCTTTACACACTATCTGGAGGCGATCTAATTGATGTTGTACAAAACAGAGGCCACACTCACACGCACCCGATAGGAATCCTTCGAATGTCATTCAATCAACGGCCGGGACGCTGGTGGGAGTGAAAGTTTTACAGCCGGAATGAATGCCTTTCTGCTACCGCCCCGGGACCGGCCTGAGGTCAGGTTTTATGGTTGCCCAACCCAAACTACCGTTCCTGATGATGTCCTTTCATCTTTGAGGGGCTTTCTCTCCCTTTTGACGATCCTTTTCTTCCTCGCCTCGCCAAAAAGCTCGTCACTGGACTCCCGAGGACTGCGGTGCAGTGTTCCCCGAATGCCGGCTGAAAAGCAGCGACTGAATGCAATGCAAAGATGATAACGGACGGAATGGTGAAATGGTTGCGCCGAGTGGCAAAGTGAAGCCAATTGAACGGAAGCCAATTATTGCTGGCGTGCTGGCAGTTCCTCGAAGTGTCCTTTTCGCTATTCGCTTTTCACTGACATTCTTATTAACCCCGGAGGGCGACGGCGACGGCGACGAATGCAGCATGCATTGTTGGCTAGACAGTGAAGCCTAAGGAAACGGAAGTCACATAAAAAAGGGACTCCGGATTGGCGTCATAAATGGGACAGTCTCTGGCACTGACTGTTTGGAGGCTGCACCGCATAATCTGTGTTTTCTGTCTTCGGTCATTAGGTTTTTGAAACAATATTTATTCCTTTCAATTCAACAATGACTTGGCAATTGGCATTAATGCGCTGGCGGAAGTACCAGGATTTCGGTTCGGAATTCAACCAACTCAACCTGGTCTTCTTCTTCGTGCAATATTCTTTCGTATGGAGATATTAAAATTAATGTGGAATAGAATACATGGAGGAGTACATTCTGCACAGCGCGGTGAGTTCATAAAACCATTCTCCCCTTGATAAGCCACGATTTCCGTTCGCTCTCCAACTCTGACTGCCAAAACAAATGCCTTTAACCGAGTGTTCTCCATCGGAAAGCATCTTCCAGCCATTTGTTTGTTTCGTTCTTTCGATATCAAAAGGTAACAATGGGCTCCTCCACCTACAGCGGATCGTACGACTCGAATGATATAATGTTGCACCCAAGACAAAGGCACGCTCGTGAAAGGAGAGCGAGCGCCTCCTCAGGTCAAAAGATCATCTATTTCGGACAGGGGTTTTGCACAGGACTCCGCCACGCAAAAACTCTGGTGTCCGCCGGTCTGGAGTGCGGTCCAGTTGGGTGTCACAGTCGTTTAAGCAAAAGCCAACGCTGACCATATAGCAGCGAATGGAAAGCGGACACCAGCGAACACCAAAAGGGCCCTGGGACTATGAGCAAAAAGCAACCGAAAAAAAAACAAAAAAAAACAGAGACTCAGGGAAAACCGAGGGACTTTTTACAGGGGGCTCCAAACGCCGCAAGCCAACGAAATGTGACAACGAGCCAAGCACACACCGAAACACGCACGTCCAGGCAAACAATAAAGAGGAGAAACAGCAACAACAAAAAAAAAACGAGGGAAACAAAATCCCTGAAACCTTCTCCCTTCAGGTCCATTACGCGGGCGAAAGCGAGGGTTGGTGGCGGGCAGAATATGCTGGACAGAGGGAAGAGACAAACAGGAAAAAAAAAACGGAATCTTCCAGCAACACGAGAAGATCGTGCTGCTCTCCTCGGAAAAGAATAAACACGCAGCAGCATCAGCAGCAGCTCCTCGAAGACGGTCCTATACCACTACAGAGGCAGCGCGCGCAGTGGACAGCGCGCGAGATGGACGAGTGATACAGTTCCTTCTTTGCTTTATGCTTTTTCCTTTTTTTTTCTTCGATTTTTTTCCCTTGGCTCTTCTTGACCGTTCATCTTCCTCCAGCTCTTCGAGGTCCAGACCATTGCCTCGGTTTGTATCTCTATTTCGCTCCCTTTTGCTCCTCCGACGGGCGGACCGCATCGTACCGCGATGCTTCTCCTGCTGTTCCATTACTGCTGCCGTTAATGCTGCCGTGGATGCTGCTCCTGCTGCTGCTGCTGCTGCTGCTGATGCTGCAGTCAACCACTGCACCTCACTTCCATCCTCCGACCGCGATAAACGTCTCTTTCTTTCGCGCATTCGCCTTTGTAGTGCTTCGTATGCACGCTCTCTCTCTCTCTCTTGCTTGATCGCGCATTAATCTTGCAGCACCGGACTGGACTGGACTCGACTCGTTATCCGTCGTTCCCGGGGTCCGTTTCGGGTAAGCCAACGACCACGACCGTCATCGTCATCGTCGTTCCTCTGGTCTGTCTGCTTTGCATTCCTCTTCATCGCCACTTCGCCTGAGTCTTGGGTCCAAGCTGAGAAAATAACTTTTAAAAATACATTACATCCAGCCAGCCAGCCTGCCAGGCAGCCATCCCGTACCAACCGCGATCCCTAACACTCCCCATCATCGTCATCGGCAGACTGCTGATCGTTCGCTATCAAACCCTATCATCATCATCAAGATCATCGTTCGGATCGAGCTGCGAGCCCTGCGGCAAACGTCCTCCCAATTCCGTTCCGTATTCCTCCTTGGTGCTGATCCGATCCGATCCGTCTTCCCGCGCTCGAATCGAAGGCCCAGTCCCCGGCCCTGCTCGCCAATTCGTTTCGTTTCGCCTTCGTCTCGCCACACTCGCCACGCTGTTGTTGTTGTTGTTGTGTTTGCTTTTACGTCACCCCGCAGCGGCCGAAGCCAACAGACAGTCGCTCGTACCCAGCATACCGCCCAGCATCCCCCCCCACCAAAGGCGACCGCACCACCACCCCACAGTCTGTAGCTTGAAAACCTCGTCGGCGTAAACGTCGCTCCTAATGATCGAACGGAGGCAAACGGTGTGCTTGATCACCGACCACCACTACTGGCAGCGTGCTTCACCACCCATCCTACCTCCCTACGACCTCCCCTTTACCACCATCTCTTGTCTGCGCGACAAGGCTTCAGCTTTACACGCGATCGCGACCGGAGAAGGAGGTTCGTCGCCTGCTTCGGTATCGAAGTCACCCGCCCCAGGGGAGCGAGTTTCGCTCTCTCTGTCTCTCTCTCTCATCGCGCGTTCTTCTTTTTACTCACTTTTGTCTCCTCCACCCCGTGCTGGCCCCCTCCATCCCATCGTACCCAATGATCGATCGACTCCGATATACTCGCGCCAGAGCGATGGCGTTGCCCCGATCGTGAGCGCTGTCTTCCGATGGATGGCGAAGCCACGGATGGAAGCGTGGAACCAAGGGAATGGGGAAAGGGATGGGGAGAGATATGGGTGGGCTGACGGTGAATAGCCGACGGGTTGCTGAAGTAGCCCGCTGGCAGCCGGAGACCACTTTCCTACTACATGCAAGCGACATACCTACCAGACACTAAAGCCGCCTCGTCGTGTACCTCGTCGAACGCGACAATGGGTCAATCCCGTACTCTGTGATGGTCAAAAAGGACACTTTTTACACCATTTTCCTTTCTGGCCTGTGAGCGATGTAATGGTGAGCGTAGAATGCACGGATCAAAATTATGTTTTGTGGCCAAAAAGTGTCTGAGATGCCGACGATCCCACTGTTTCTGCGATTCCGACGCAAGATCACGCCAACCCGAACCGTTGTCAGTGGGTTGCAAGAGTATTTTGTTCGAATTCGCCTTCCACCAAAACGGCCAGAGCAGCTTCACTCTTTTCCTCCTTCTTGCCACCTTCATTCTACGCTTTCCTCAAACCAGCAAACCGATCCGCGAAGCATCATCACCGTCGTGCTGCAGCGTTTGCTGCGCTGTACTCCACTTACGATCCACTTTGGCCACGGGGCCTTTTGCCGCATGGCGGTTACGGTTTGCATGCGAAAGGCCATTAGGATGGTTTGCGTCTAGCCGATTGCGCCGAAGGTTCCGACATCTCTCCAATAGAAATGGTTTCACTCCACGCAGACAGACCAAGGCCCCGTGTCCAAGCGTCCCCTCTTGGACGATGATTTAACGGACAACGAGACAGCCAGCCTGCCAGGGTGACGGGGGGAAAAACTGAACGCCCTAGCACGGCATGTGTGGCGTTGTCCAGCGCAGTGAGGGTGGCGTAAAGTCCGTGCGGTGTGAAAGGGCAGTGCTTCCAGGCCGCGAAAGGAGAGCAAGAGTTCAGTAACCGCGCCCGCTCCGGGGGATGCCAGGGATCGTCGTCATCTTCGTCGTCGTCGGCGTTGGCCAGCAGCTCGGTGCTCGGTGGGGACACCGTACACCAGGGATCGGGCTACATGTAACGGATTAAGGAAACATTAAAAAGCCATTTCGTCTTAATGATGGTCGTGCTGTGGATTAGCGATGTTTTCGGAAAGTTGCCTTTCGACTTCTGAAACTGTTTGTTAGATAGACATTCGCCTAAAGATGGCCCAGGGTGTGCATGTTGTGGCTGCTGGAAGCTGGAAAATAATTAAATGAAAGCATAATTATTTGATAAACAAACCATTCCACAATCGGTGAATCGTAACGCGACATGCTGGCGTGATTCGCACCAATCTCGTCTTATCTCAAGTGCCGTCCATAAAGGCACTTCACTTAAGGGTCTGCCCCGGTGACGTTGTGGCCAATTAACTGGCGTCGGAGTGGACTGCCACCGACATCACAGTTAATGGTGCTGCACGGTGGCACGGTGGCTCAGTGGCGTCCGCATATCGCACGCTGCGTTAAATGTTATCAATGCAAATTGCCGTTTCCAGGGCGCTCGCTGCACCATCGATCATCCCCATGCCACGACACAGTTGCATCTCGGAAGCTGCAGCAGCAGCGGTCCAGTGGCCTTTAAATCGCCGCAACGCCACCATATCAGCAGGAGTCAATCTGTTTTTCCCGGTCAAACTGCTGCTGCTGTTGCGTGCGGTCATCTCTCTTCTGTTCGTGGTGATGCTGTTGCTGCTGCTGCTGCTGGTAGTGGTATCTATCTTGTCCGCCGCCCGAAGAGCGCAATTCCAATGGGTTTAAGCCTTTGAGTCCGTGGTGTGTCCACAAGCACGCACACCACTCGTTTGTCCAGCAAAAAACCGGCTTTTCTCGTTCATCTCGATCGTAGCAGCAGCAGCAGCAGCAGCAGAAGCAGTTCGAACGATCGTACGTCAGTAGAGGAGCTTTAAGCTGATCACGCGCACCACCCCTTAGGCGAGGATCGTTGTGTGCGTGAGCTGGCGACATTCCTGGGAAGGGTTGAAGCACCTGCGAGAACACGGTGTGTGTCGGTTGCTACCAGCGCAGCCAAGAGGTAGAGTGAGCAGCTAAGAGATAGACGCTGGTCTGTTTACTCTTCCCGGCCAGCCATCCAACCGTACGCACACCAAACGATGGCAGACGCAATAGAAAGCTCGTGGATGGCGATTGTTACCAATACAGTTCAACGCAAGGGTCTCTGTGTGTGCGTGAGTTGTTTGGTCAAGTTGTTGTACAACAACAGTTTGGCCTGGACGAGCCGCGCCGCTTCTCAGAAGTGATCCGTATCCTGAAGACGCAAGACCTGCGCACCGTCGCCGTTCACGTCGCGTTCGATAACGTTCGACCCTGAGTGCGCGAGTGAGAAGAAGCCGTCGGCGATCTGTAGTGCTCTGTTCGAAGACGGAAAATGGTGTCAATTGTGCTTCGAGTGTGAAGATAGAAAACACAGTTCGTGTCGCGGAGCGAAAATGAAAGATTGATAAACATCGACTAGATGTTTGGAAATTATCTAACAGCGAAAAAGAAAGCGAGTGATTGATACAGCTTCCAAACAAAGTGTTAAGTGAAATAGGTGAAAAATGTGAGTAAAACCTGACCACAAAAGCGCATGAAGAAAAGGATCAAAGTTCGTACACAAAAAGTGGAAACAAAGAAAGAAGAAGAAGAAGCACGGCGGTGCAAAAGGGATAAGCCGGCTGAGCGAAATGAAAGGAAAAGAGGATTACAAAAGTTAAGTGCGATTTTTGCTGTGTGCCTCCGATGCTGATGCTGAATGATGATGGTGATGGTGCCGGTTGATGCTAACGGTGGTGGGTTGGGCTGCAAAATATCGAGAGAAGTCAATCCCAGGATCAAGCAGTGGTGAATGTGTACGGTTCCAGATTAAAGTGCTAAAGAGAAGAGAAAAGAAAGCCCCAGCAAACCAACAAAGAAAGCAGAAGCAGAGAAAGAAAGAAAGAACGAAAGAAAAACAAACAACAGTGATGATGATGATGATGATGGTCAACCAGCGCAAGGGTCGCTTCAGGGGTTGAAGAAAGAATGCAATGTCCCGCGCCTAGAATGGGAAGAGTGCAACCAAGTGGGAGCAAAGTGGTGAGGGAAGTGAAGGTAACCCAAGGCTAACGTGGTGTGTTCGTGTATCTGTGGTGCAGCTTCACGTGCTGGGTGGCTAAAGCTCCCCCCGCAGGGTGGAATAACGATTTTTTTGGGGATTAAACAGACGAGCAGGCAAGGTTGACATCTCGGTCTCTCGGCCAGATCTAGAGAACGACGCAACGATCGCGCCAGTTCCCGCTTCAATTCAATCAAAACTCAAAACCAAGCGAAAGCCAGTGACGTGCCCTATAGCATCTGGAGGTGATCGGGCAAAGTGAATGCCAGCGCATGTTCCGTGTGTTCCGATAACCGCAGCCTCGAAGTGATTAAATAGATTGTTGTGTAGCTGTTGCTGTCAGTTACTACCTGGAGGCCACTAGTGGAAAAGAATTTAAATCGGCGCAGCAGCAAACAACACAACGACAACAGTTAAGCAGACTTGAAGCAGCTAACCTGGTAAGTGCTAGATAACGATCGACGTATTATCGATTCTGTATCGCAATTGGATTGGGAACACCTGTTCTGATCTGTCAACTATTCCGCATAATAGAGCAACTTTCAATGTTAATTTGAAAGTGCCTCAGTGCTGTGTGCTCTCGTGAGGAGTATTTACATCCAACCAGCGTGTCAGTCATGAATTGAATGCATTCTGAATGGCCGATCGGCGGTTCAACGGAATGGAAAGCAATCATATGTTTCCATTTGGTTGATAATACGGATAAAATGGATTACTCGATTTTATCTCGTTGCTGATGATGAGTCTCAATCAGTGTTTAACACTATTAAACACTTTCCGCTCCCCCACTCTTCGCCCCCTCTTCTGGCCACTATTTATGAAAACTCATAACTCCATTCCACAGCGCAAGCCAGGAGCGAGCAATTTTCCAGCTCACTGAAAAGGAAATCCCAATGCATATGAAAAAAAAAATACAAATGCAATAAATGCCCATCCATTGTTGCAAAAGAGCTGGGGTATGGATTTAATTTTCTCTATTAAATAAATCACTCCCTGGTACCGGGGAGGGGTGCCTTTCAAGTTCCACCACCACAACGATGAAGTTGCGTGGCCAGCACATTAATGTCCCTCATTTACGGGTCATTTCATTTTGTTTTTAAAAACCGAAACTCGATTATCTCTCGATTGCTCATAATAATGGGCCTGTGGGTCTACCGATGATCGTTATGCTGCACATCCGATTGCCATACAACGTGAAGCTCTTGAATGGCGCCCTGACGAACGAACACACGCCCTGTGCATACGAATCGAAATCAATTAGAACGACAGTCCTACCGGATGTTGTTGACTCGACGCACACCGTCCTTTCCTGGGTGCGATGATTTATGGTTGCCCCTCCTTCCAGGTAGCTCCCGAAGACAATCGACGACTTCCGACTTCTGGTCGACCGGTCGTGAGTTGGAACCAAACTCTGGTAGCCGAAACACGGGGTTGACCCGCATCCGTACGGGCGCACAACCCACGGTCTTACTCACCTGTTTTTATTAACAAAATGGATCCCTCCGATATCATTAGCATCGCGGCGCCATAACTCAAAGTTGCTGCTCCGGTCGAAAATTCAAAGAAAGAAACAACAAAAAAAGATCTGTTACAGGTCATCGCGTCAGGGGAGTGGGGAGGGAGGATGATCTCAAAGGAGGTGTTTTTATTCGCCCGGTGAATGACCAATTTAAACCACTTTCCAAATTCGCACCGGGCGTGCGTGAGTGTGACGTGCGGTCCGAGTGTCCGGCAGATCGCCATGCCACCGACACGACGCCCACGATGGTGGACGAGCAGCTGAGGATTGGGAATTGATTTTTTATATATATTTTTTTTGGGAATGAGCTGGCGGGGATCCTCTCGGGATGCCCCTAAGCAGTTGGTCAGCAGCAACAGCAAAACATCTTTCCACCGTTGCTGCTACGGATGTCGCGTTCGGGCATAACCGATTCACAACCGATTACGGTTGCTACATTTAAATGCTGCAACAGCTACCTATTCGTCTGGCCTGTCCGGTCCGGCAGGCTGGCAGGTTGTAGTGACGATTATTAATGACATTTAAGGTGCGCTCTCATGGACAGTCTTGGTTGGACAGCGAACGTGGGCACGATCTGACGATGATCTTGCGCGCGCGACGATAGAGTAGACCCCAAGAGAGGCCAGGAGCCGGGGACGAGGGAAACAATCATTTAATTTATTGAAAACGAATAAAACTAACAATAAAAACGATCGTAACGTGGTGCGCGTTCGGCCACGATCCAGCCATACGCGAGGCCTCTCCTGGCTTGCTTTCCCCCCCCGCTGGGTTGTGTTTTTGGTTCGAGCATTTTATGCGCTCACCTTATCCTCGTCCACTCCTTCCTTTCTGTTCCATTCTTTTGGGATGGTGAGATAAGTCTGTGATGGCGATCGACGCGCAGAGTGTTTCCTGGATGCTGCGTTTGCTAAAAACCTTTTTAATGCTTGTAGAGCAAAGCAGTTCGGTTATGAGTTTGAAGCATCGAAACTATGTTGAATAAAGTGGAGCCCACATTTTGCGAAAAATCGTCCACTCGCCATCACGGGAAGACATAACTCCAATCCAATCGGTCCCTTTCGATCGATCGGTGCTACCATGCTGTGAGGCCCGTGCTTCGAATGAATGGATTCGCGCATTCGCCAACGGCAACGGCAGCAGCGGTGACGATGTAACAATCATAATTTACGCGATTTTATGACAAAATCCGCTCCATCAAATGGGGCCATCACTGACCATGGCGCCGCGTCGTTAGGTTATCGCCTAGACGGGATCTCTCTCTCTCTCTCTTCGATGAAATCCCGGCCGGAAATCGAACTTGAGTTGATGAGCCGGACCAGATAACTGCCTGCCTGCCCGGCCACGATTCCGAACGATTATTGATCGAGAACGAAAGCAACGGAAGCTGGACCGACGCTCCGAAAAAGGGGGGAAACGAAAGCACTAAGGAGGGTTAAGTGCCAAGAGAAGGAATGGAGGTAAGGAAGGGGAGAGATCGCTAATTTAATCAGCAGCATAATGCTTCCCGTTTTTTCCGCGCTACCCCCACCAAGGGGGAGTGAAGAGTTCCTACATTTTTCTTTCCTCCCTTCCGGTTGCGCTCCAGTCCGCTCCGCTACTGTCGACACATTGGCACATGGGACTCAACTCCCACCAACCCCCCGGGGACCGTAGCCAAGGCCATTTCTCACATCGCCGGTTCAGCAGTTTTGTAGTTTGGTTGTTGCGTTAATTTAAAGGTTTCTTTTTTTCCTTTTTTTGGTTGCCGGCTTCGGCAATCTGGCCACGTCAGCGATTCATTTCTTCTTTCCCTTGCAACCCTCTCTCTTCATTTTTTCCCGTTCGTTGTTGTTTATTGTTTTTGTTCGCCAGTCCACCAGTCTCCAGCCTAGCGCTTTAATCAGTTCGCAGTTGCTCTCTGTCAGTCAGATCGTTTCTGCTGACCTGGCACCATATTTTACTCTCGCGAGATGGCCTTTCCAATGTGTATGTATGTGTTTGCTGGCTGTCGCTGACAGTCAGCGGATTTGGTTGATTGTTTCCTCAAGTTTTGTTCGTTGGGTTCCGCATCTTCTGGCCAGCTTTGGATGTTTTCTTTTCCCCATTTCCTTAACTGCAACTAATTTGCTCCTCTGTCTGCCTGTCTGTCTTTGTGTATTTGGATGCCTTTTTTTCTTTAGCAGCATCAGCACCACAATACAGCGTTCCGCCGTGACAAACGTGGGAAATCCGCTCTGCGAGCTCAAACAGGAAAGGCCAAGAGCGGTGCAGAAGGAGGAGAAGGTAGTGGATGGATGCGGCCATCGCGCAAGAAGTGGCAGGTCCGATGCTACTGCGCTAGCTACCGATCCTCATGCATTCGTTATGCCGTTTGGCTTCCGTTTGCTTTAATGTTGTTTCGGCTCTCCAACTCACCAAAGATCTCCAGCTCGCAGACGTGCGCTCCCGGCTCTCGTTGAAGCTCCGAGCCCCGCGGAGCCATCTACTGTTTGGATAAGCGGGTAGCAGCGAGCCACTTCCGTTCATTAGCAAAGCATCCTCCGCAGAGCAACATTTTCGCCTCTTGATCGATTCGGTTCGATTGATTAAGTCTCGATTCACCGTTTCAAGTAAGCTTTCGGGCGTTCGGTGGTCCATTTTGCGCCTCTGCTCCACTCGATCAAATTCACATAAAACCCAGTCCCGAAGAGGTGGTGGTACGGTAGCCCTCGCACTAACCTGCTTCGAGATGGATTTTAACGGGACAATAATGTTGAAACGCAAAAAAACAAAACACCGCACCGCCAACCTTGCCCGAACTGATTAGAAAGGCAAATTATGAGCTTCCTCTTCGGCTGCTGCTGCTGCTGCTGCTGTTGCTGAAGAGAACAGCCCACCACCACCTCTTGATGGCTCGTTAGCATAAAGAAGCTGCAGAGGCGAAGCGAGGCAGCGCAGAAACATGTCGCTTCCTAATTGCTTTTTATTGTAAACAGCGCTTCCACCACGATGCTAAGAGGGGCGAAAGGGAGATGTAAGAGGATGGTAGCCACCCAGTGGAATACACTTAGCCAGCGTTCGTTCGCTTCGCAATCGCATTCGATTCGACGGCCGATGAATCGATTGAAGCCATGCGGCCCTCATAAAAAGAAGAGTAGAAGAAGGAAGAGAAACAGGGGAAGGAGAGGGAGGTGGTTGTTTGAGGCGTTACCGAGTTTTCCACATTTCCACAAAAATCCCATTCCAACACCATCAACTGGCACGCCTACGCGCGCGATGACGCGAGGAACGATGGATGACGCGTCGCCTAGACAAGAGACAAGAGACCCCCAGACACAGCAGCAGCCGTCTAGGAAGAAGGGACAAGACAAAGAAAGAGAGACAGAGAGAGAGACTGAAAAGCAATAACAATAATTTTACGGAGCCATAAAATTTACCATAAAATTATAAGAATTGAATTTGATTTAAAATACATCGCGTCCAGTTCGGGCTCGCGTGTTTGCTCTTGGCCATTTCGACCACTAGGGGCGACCGTCGTCGTGGGTCATGGGTGACTCGATGTTCCCCCCCCCCCCCCCCCTCAAAAAGAGGAAAAGGCTTATCGACCTCACTATATGCTGGTGGTACAAGTTCCCCAACTGCCATCAAAGTAACCCTCGAGCGTAGGACTCCTCCTAAGCTTTCTTTACTCTCGAAGGAAACGCAGTAGCACTTGGCTGGCTACGAATCGGAGAGCCGTCCCGTGGTCACCGTGCATCGATCTGGAACGAAACGGCTTCTGACAGTTCGGCCCCAAGATGAAGGGAGGAGGTTCCATCTTCGACTCTCTTGCTGCACTACTTGCGGGGAGACCAGACTAGGATGCGTCCACTGACCATTGGGACCTTTACGACGTCGTCGACGTCGATGTTTGGCCGTTATGCGAAGCGGAAAATTACGACTTCTGAACCAGCAGCAGCAGCAGCAGCAGCGCCGGGTTCACTCACGTGGTTGGCCTTGTTTTCCCGTGTCCCCCCTCTCGTCCGCATCCACAATCCGCAATGGCATCGGCCAGTTCTTTCTTTTACTGCGCGCACCCAAACTCCCATAAGGAACGCCCGAGGCCATGCTGCTTTTTGTTGTTGTTCCCGTCACTCATGTATTATGCATCGGCCGAGTGTGCGGTGGAAAGGGTTTTTGCTTAACGCTCGCCTGCCAACAAGGCTTGTCTGTTTGTTTCGATTTGAATAAGTGAGGGAGGGAACACTGTAATTAACATTCCTGGCAGAGATGTCCAACCCTCCCAGCAACCAGATTCCAAAGGCTAACAAGTCGAAGTACAGTAGCAGGAAGCCGGTCTTCATTTCAGGCTGCAGCGAATTTCATTTCAATTGTTGAACTTCAAGCCTCAGTTATTCACTTCATATCAGATCTTGGGGCGATCCACGGATTTCACGAACGGCGAACCACGGATCCACAGCGCCACTATCGATATTAATTAATCTCTCGCGCTCGGGCTGTAAAACCGTGGCCAGGTCCTAAGCGTCCAATTTTTTATTACCACCCCGGAGCTGATCGGCTATGAATAGCGAATTAGGAGGTGTTTGGATGGAAGGCGACGACGACGGTGAACGCACTGTGAAGATGACGAACTGTCGACGAGTCGCTTCTCTTTTATACCTTTAATACCCACTTTTGGAAACGGAAAACATAGTTCCGGAGGACCGTAGGAATCGATCATCGTGACAAATTGAGTTGCCGGACAAGCGATGGACGCTGGGGTACGTGGTGATGATCGTAAAATGCTGCACTCCTAGCTCCAGCTCCAGCTCCAGCTCAGGGTTGACCAGGCTGACCGAAAAAATGCCTGACCATAACCTCCGGCTAACGAACCAACGGGGTAACGGTGTGGCCATAAAAAAAAGGAAACCCTGGGCGCTGCAAAGGAGCTTAACGAAGCTTAGCACATGATGGGAGAGAGAGAAAGAGAGAGACCCCCGTTGTGGTCAAGCCATACAAAAATGAGGGGACTCGTCGTCGGATCGAATTACAAGCGACCAAATCCGCGTCCCCGTCACCAATCGCACCCGGGGGTGAACCCGTGGTCTTCCGGTTCAATCACTCCACGCTCTACTTACCAGCAGCAGCAGCAGCAGCAGCAGTAGTCGGGAAAGGGAGTTGACCTACGCTTCAGGTCGTCAAGACGCGTCGTAACCACCACGGAGCCCGTAGTTGAGGTGCTGTGCAACTCAACTGTCGGTCTAGTGCTTCTCGTGGACCGAGATTGCTTGGTTGGGTGAGAATTTACGATCGAAAAGATGGCGGAACCTTGGACCTAATCCAGCGGGGTGCGATCTACAACACGTACCCGCTACTCGTTGCGGCGACACTAGGCTTCCGGCGTTTAGGCTTCTACCTAACAAGAAGGTCCGCCCGGACGCCCGGATGCCGATGATAATCCTCCGGAATGCGCGACGCGACATTAAACATTCATGCAATTCCTCCTACCGTTCGCCATTAAAATCACTTCAATCCGCGGTGCAATCGGTGCGGTGTAACAACCGCACCAGAGACTCTCCGGTAACTTCCGAGGCGACTGAAGCTGACCGGCACTGACGCGAACGTCCGTGGTCTTCTCTATCCCATCCCATCGCACAACCTCCTGTCTTTTTGCGCTAACGAGGGCGCGAAAGACCCATCAATGTCCGTAATTAAAACTTCACATTTCATCCCCACCCCCAACGGACAGCCCCTCTGTCTCTAGTGGAAGATAGAAAGACCTGATCTTCCTCCATTCCACCGATGCTTATTGGCATTCCGCCTCCAGAGGGCGCCCCGAGAAGATTTGTAATTTTATGATCCACAGCAGTGGCCACAGCAGCAGCAGCAACATGCCAAAAGGGTGGTGGCAGTCAGTTGTTGTGGTGGTGCTGGTGGGTTGAGCTCGACTTTCCTACTTTAATTTTTATGGTATCGTAAAATTATAAAAATTATACCGCGCACCACCGCCGCGGTCACGGTACGGTCGGAGGGGTTGCCTGCCCTGGTGTTGCGCCTGAGAGGGGTGGGATGCGTCGAGCAGTGCGTAACCACCACTGTACGCGCTACAACCTAAGGCCTTGTGCTGCTACCTCCTCTTTAGCGAATCACAACAAGCATCATCCTCCCAGCGTCGTTGCTGCTGCTGATTACTGACCACGGCTGGCCAGTCTATCTGCCGCGAAAAATTTGAAGAGAAACAAGGGCACTTGCCCCGTTTGCTCCAGAGTTGACGGTGCAGTAGTATCACAACCACCACAACTACAAAGCACCCTGGGTGCCTAGTTTAAATTAATTTATTTCCAAAACTATTAAATTAAAGTTTTACGAGTCTCATGCCCTCATCCCCTCGTGGGAGAGAAAGAGAGACTGCGAGAATTGACCAGAACAGAACCCCCTCCCGCACAGACCTCCATTTCAATCCTTCTCCAAAACAGGGGGTGGTTTTATGGTTCTTCCACTTTAAGGTGTTTGTGGAGACATTCGGTGGCCTCTCGGTGAAGAGCGGCAGATTGATGGGACCGTCACTGTCCGGGTTCGGTATACCGTTAGAACCGTTGGCGGTGCTTGCAATGTGGATAATACGCGCGTTCGCGCAGTTCATTCCATCTTCGGTTGGATTCGTCAAAAATTTATTTATATAAAAAGAGAAGTAGAATACGCATTGTGAGGTGCGAAGGGGGGACCTGGAGTTTGAGAGTCCGCCTCCCGACGGCCAGATCTACCGCCGCTGCCGTCGCCGTTCATTATCTTGATCCCTTCCTCGCGAGAGCGCGCGCGCGCAACGTGCTCGAACCTATCATTTACCATCTTCACCCACAATCGGGCCTCTTTGCACGATCCTCACTCCTCACTTCTACTGTTGCTGCTGCTGCTGCTGCTGCTACTCTGTGAGATAAGAGTCCAAGAAGACGTCGACGACGACGATGGTGAGGATGGCGATGACGACGATGAGGCCGCATTTCAGTCCGCATACCAATCAAGCGGTAATAAATTGAAAAAATGTTAAGATAACAATCAGTTTCATTTTACCTCCTCGAGATACACAGAGAAAGAGAGAGAGAGGGAGAGAAAGAGCAAGAGTGAAAGAGAAGCGACCTGTTCCCCAACGAGAACCACCGAAGCTGTAAGAAGGCGAACGAACTGCACACAAGGAACGGAGTGAATGCGGTGATGGCGACGACGATCATGATGATGATGATGGTGGTGATGATGATGACGACGACGATATGGCCCGGTGTTTGGAATGGGGCCCAGCACAGCACCCCCGACCCCAAACACAACAACAATGTTTCATGCAGCACCTCATCGGCAGCAGACACCGACTTTAAGCTGCCTTTTTGGAGGCTGCGCACACCGATCTTCTGCTGCTGTTGCTGCTTTGGCCTCTATAAGACACATTCCCGGAGGCAGCGACGTTCTCGCGCATCGGTCGCAATGGCTGACTTGCCTTCCTTTTATGCTCTCCGGCTCCCCCCCCTCTAACGCTTCTGTTCAGTCGTGTGTCGCACTGTGTGTGCTTGTAAGCTCGTTACGCATACCAACACGCCGGCCACAGCATCTCGCGCCACGAAGAACTCCACCGTTGGAGACGGTTATCGTAACGTTCGCATCTCGGTATGAGGACCGCAAGTCCACCGTCTCTCGATAATGAATGCCCCTTGCCTGGTGTCCGTTTTTCCCTTGATGGAACGCGGATCTGGTGGTCGAGGAGCATTAATTTGGCAGGACCAAAGCAAGGGGGGAAAAGGAGAGCGCACGCAAAAGCGCGATTTTAATTGTAATTTATGTTTCTCCAGCGACGAATTAATTGTTACCGAATGGTCGTGGAGTAGTGTACCCTCTGGGATCACTTATCTTGCGATACGGCTAAGAGATGATCGGACATTCATTTTCGGGAACCAAACCAAACAGGCGACCAAGAATTGCGAGGGGAAAATGAGAAACAAATCGAAATGCTGCTGCTGCTGCTGCAATCCAATCAGAACAAATGATAAGGTTGTTGGGCCTAATTGAATTCCATTAGTCAAACATTGGGTTCACCATTCGTGCTCTTGATGACCTGGAAAGAAAAGATGGCAAATCGACTTCGTTATCTAGCAGCACACCAGACACCACAGTTACCGTTATCAGACGCTTGGAAGTGGAAGTTTTTGGGAGCTACGCCGCATCGCCGATGACCACGATGCTGTGCACACCACCCAGTGTTACGAACGCACAAGATGCTCCGACGGGTTGCTTCGGTAACGGCTTCAGGTCACGGGGCGTTCGGGGTTCACTAATGGTTTATGCAAAAACCCTCGGCGTGGAACGTGAAATCGAATGAATGAATACGAAGAGGCCGAATTCGTTCCATTCGCTTGCGCGAAATCCACATCGTCCACAGTCCATCGTGGCTTGGTCAGGCCTCGTGAAGGACCCTTTCGGCGTTGGTTTCTCTTCGACTTCGCCATCGCCACCGCATCGCGACGCAAGCGAGTGAGACAATCGAACAAGGTCTGACCGAAGGTCCACTTCGCTCCGCGCTGTGTGCTGCGCTGCATGCTTTCCAACATCTTCCATCTTGTGTTGAACGTCTCGGTCCTCGAGCACCGGTGAGGAGATGGGTGGGAAAGGAGCTCAAGATGAGGGATGGTGGCTCGCTGGTGTTCGGACACATTAAAAGCACTTTACAGTTCCCCTTCGATGGCGACTGCTGCTGCTGCTGTCGCTGCTGGTGATGCTGTTGTTTGCTGCCGATTTCACGACTTTTTTCAAGTGACAAGCCTTTGACAAGCGGAGATGCATGAGGTACGAGGAGACGAAAAGAGGTCTCTCGCTCTCTATCTCTCTCTCTCTCTCTCTCTCTCTCTCGTGCTCTCGTGCTCTAGAGCTCGGTCCACTGAGGCTTAAGCGGTCCTTCGATTGGATTTCCTTGGACGAGGACGGCGGGTTGGACCGCGTTGAATCATACTTTATGTTGTGGTCGGTACGAATGTGTATGTGCGCCTTCACTGTAGTCCGACCCCCCACTACCCGTCTGCACCCCATTTGGCTGCGAGGTCAGACATCTCGCAAGTTGCACCGAAAAGTAACATCTCGGCGAACAATTAACACAAGCGAGCGAGCTACGACTCCACCGAGACTTCTCGGTTGCGTTTTGTTTCGTTTCGACTTGATACTTGGTAGCAATTTGTAGAGGAGCGCGAATGAAGCGAGAACGAACAGCAAATGGACCGAAATGGTGGAGAATCGAGCGGGAATTGTTTACAATCCCTGCAGCCAGCAATCCCTTCCGTCGGGCCATCCAAACGGCAATTCCGGAAGCCAAGCGGGCCAAGGCAAAAACATGTTTTGCCCGCAATTCACCCCGGAGTTAGTGGCCTGACTACCCCTTTCCGTTGCATTCCGTACACGGCACTCCACAGATGTGGCCTTCGACCATTCCATGTTGCCGTTGCTGCTGAGGCTGCTGCTTCATCTTCATCATTCCGAGGCAGACCGCGGCAGAGTTGATGATGGGTAAGTGACGGACGAAAGCATCAAGTTACCTTTGGCCCAGCACAACAGCAACGGCGTTCTGGAGAGGTTCTCGGTGCAACATTTTAACCTCGATCGACGACCCAACCGACCGTTTGGAGCGATGAAGTTGAATGGCAACCCATTCTTCTTCTTCTCGCGTGTAGCTCCGGACTTCAAGTATGCGGTCAGCAAACACACACCCACATACACACAAACACAGCGAGCGTTCGACCACCCTCCACGCGAGACTGACTGAATCGAATGATATTGTCTTCAGGCTCAGCGACCAACGGCCATTCACGACCAGTGCCTTGTGCCCTTGGCAAAATCCTCTGGTCTGGCACGGTATTGCTGCTGCTGCTGCTGCTGTTGCTACTTTTTGCAACAGTTTGACCGCGACTCCAGTGGAATGGTGGGCGCAGTTTGTTTCGCGAACTGCCACTGCTACCGATGGTCACACTCGCAGGGTCTCTATTAATCATTCCGGTGAGCGTGCGGGGGCTGCTGCTGCTCCCTCGTACTCCCAATCACCGAACCGTTTATATTTGATCGATCTTCTCGGATCGGTAATAACCGATTTGAGTGTTCGCGGTGGAATTTTGATTAACGGCTGTTTTTGCTTCAACTTTTCGGCGCTGCAACAGAGGAATGGATTGCGGTGGTGATGGCGGATGGTTTTATTGGAGGGAATTGGAGTTTAAAGGCTCAATTCCCGACACTTTAAGCGCACCGGTGATTTCGAGAGAGTTGGCCATAAAAATGGCTGGAAAGTTTTCGAAAGATCCCCGCGATCGGATTCTGTGCTTCTCGCGATGCAATTAGGAGCGTTATAGGGTGGGAGGAGAGGCCCACCACCCTCCAACCTCGGTCGTCCCTTTCGAAACAGTCAGCCACAACCAAAGTTTGAAGTCCGGTTGGATCGTGCGAGAGAGAGAGAGAGAGACCGCCAGGGCAACAGGGCGAAGGCTCAACAATAGCTCAGCGACAACAACGTGGCCACCGCTCGAACCGAGATTCCTTTCTACGTCGCACCGTCGCAACCCTCGAGACCACCAAGAGAGCAACTCCCTCTGGGTCTCTGGGCGGCCTTCTGGCCCCCCCTGGAGCGGGGTAGAAGCGAAGCGGTTGAAGCGAGAGGTGGAAAAGGGTTTTACAATCAGTTTGATTGAATCACCGTGATGGTGGTGCGCTCAGGCTGCGTTGATTTATCAACAAAAAAGCGCTATCCTCCCCTCCGCCCCCTGAGGCCACCACCAGGTTCCAGTTGCCGACGGCAGATGGTCCGCTCGGGGCGGCTCAGGTGGTGGTCAACATCTCGCCGGGCGCTCAAACCGCGTCAAATCAGGCGTACCATAAATCACCAAACAACCACACCGCGAGCTTAAAAAATGGCGGAACCGCGCGCACCTAGTCATCAGATGGGAGAGCGGAATAGTGGAGGAATGTGGCCCAGCAAGATGGCAGCAGCTAGATAGCATTAAGCACGGCAAACCGCGGTGCGAGATACACCGATCCGAGGGCTGATGCGCGGCATCTGTGGCCGAAGGGAAACGAATTAACCATTTGCAACCAATCAGGGGCCCAGGGGTCTCGGAATTTGATGCTCGCTCGCTGGTGGAGACCAGTTCCGTCTTGGTCTTGGTGCAGTCTCGTATGATCTGCAGGCAACTTCCAGTTCCGATTGATCTAAATTGAATCCAAAACGCATGGAACGCGTGTGAACCGTTCGTGGAAGCATAATGTATGCTTGCACGCCCCCAGAATGCTTCCGACGATGCTAATACTGCGCTTATCAGCAGCTTGCAGCAGCAGCAACGCCAGCACCAGCACGTAATCGAGCTAAAGTTCTTCCGAGGGACACACAATCTTTCATCCGTTTCCATTGCGTCGCTCCAACAACAATTAAGAGAGTCCGAAGAGAAGAAGGGGAGAGTTAACGTGCCGAGTGACGCGTTTCATTTCTCTTATCAGCTTCTCCGGGATCTGACGTATCGCATGCTCGAAGGTGACAGGTGGTGGAATGAGATCAACATACGGAGTCAGAGAATGAGAACGATGCGACCGCCTGCCGTGGAACCAAACGAGGGGGGGGCTTTCAAACCTATCTTTGAAGCTGCGAAAGAGAGCGAGAAATGTTGTTGATGAGAACGGGCCCAAGTGGAGCCCGGGGGGAGCAGCGTGATGAACGTAAATGAGTTCCAGTTTCATAAGCCAAGTGTCATAAAACAGATAAAACGGCCTTCTCGTCCGGGGGGAGGGTGTTGTGTCTTCTTCCACGAATCTCGAATATCTTTCGCACACGGAACGACCAGACCGTGGTATCGGAAGGATGGCTTCTTCTTTTTCTTTTACTTCTTCTTCGCGCCACATTACATTATCACAGACCCTGCCGGGTCGTCTCGTAGCACCATCTCGCACAGCAGGAACACGACGCTCGTCGTTCGCGTCGCCTGGCCATTTTTGCATAACAAAAGGGTGGATGCTCAAGGTCCCCGAGAGCGAGCCCGAGACGGAATTTGAATTTTCGATGAAAAATGTGTTGAATGAAAAATTCCATTTTCCCTTCACAAAACATCACAAAAGACCTCTTTCTCTCTCTCGCTTGTTGGCGAGTTTATTGTTTGATGGAGGCAATGTCCGTCCGACATTGTGGAGGAGCCCGCATTCAAAAGAATCGCGCCCATCGTGCACCAGAATTAATCCTTCCGGATATTATCGATTCGAAACTGCGCAGGTGCCGGTGCTTATCTGCAGCCCTCAACCAACGACCAGTCGTGCACGCTGAACATTGAATGGAAAATTGGAGGCGAAAAGAATAGTTTCCAAAAAACTTTCCGGACCAAAGTGCACCATTTCGCCGGAAGGGACAACGGCGTTCCATTTGTGATCGCTATAAGCAAATTGGGCAAAATGGGAAATCGAACCTCAAACAACACAAACTCCTGCAACGTAAATGGTGTTTCCCCCACCGGGGCAAGGCAACATGAATTTGAATTGTGAAGTCGCTTGCGGTAAAATTTTATTTACCTTTAAATGGATTGTAATCAACCTGAGTAGCGCAAACGGCAGCAGCAGCAGCAGCAGCGGAACCAGAAGCACCAATGGAAATGGAAGTAGCTTGCACAGCAGCAGCAGCCTGAAGGGCTCATTCTCTCTTATCAGTCCTCCCGTCCTATGCCGTGGACAAACAGACGTGATCGTGGTTGTCGTTGTCATCGCTCTCTAGCCAACGAACCAGCCAACCAGCCAG
>NC_064877.1:66518146-66543146 GCF_943734665.1 Anopheles aquasalis | reverse complement strand
AGCTGTCACTCCGTTCGCACATGACGCACCAGCTCGCACGGTGTCGGCCATTTTATTAAAAAGTTGCCAATTAGTGGCGTCTCCACGCGCGCTCTCTCTCTCTCTCTCTCTTCCCTGTGCTCCTCGTGATGAATCGCCAACAAGAAAAAGGAAGTTTGACTTTGAGAAGCCCCTGAGCGAGCTCGCGGACCCCTTTTTCGTGCGCTTTAATTGAGTTCCTGCATTTCGAATGGCCCTTTCCTGCGCCACTGCACTGTTGCCACTCATTAATATGCTAATGCAGATGCTCTGTGCCGCGAGCAGATGAAGCGAGAAGCAGCAGAGGTCGCTTCTTTCGTGCATCCATCGCCGTGCATCGAGCGAACGAACGAGCGATGCCCGTCTTATCGAACTCGATTTATCAATATTTACCACCGCGAGGGATACGCAAAACTGGTCCAGTCTTCCGGTCCGGTTTTTCCTCATCTTCCATTTCCCACGTCCTCAGTAAAGTCAGTCCAGTGAGATGGCGACTGGCGTATGCCGATTGCAGAAAAGTTTGCAGAAAACGAACGTTCGCCCACAAACGAAGTCGATACCGAGCTGATCTTGCTGTTGCTGCTGCTGCGGCTGCTGCTGTCTCGCTTGTTAACACATTCAGCACTCGAAAATTGGTTGGTTTTCACCACTTGACTGCACATGCCAATTGCTAAAAGAGAAGAGTTTGTTTGATGATCTTCGAACCAGCAGCAGGAGAAGGGAGTGTGCATCGGGGTGCGCTTTGCGGTGTCAGCTGCTTGTCGATAACTCTTTTCATTTGGTTATCCGGACACAAGCTCGCTCAACTCGCTCAACAACCACAACATACAACACAACCACAGCAGCAGCAGCAGCAGCAGCAGCAACAAGGGAAGAACACGTTCACCAGGCGAATGGTTCAAACCCATGTTTTGAGGTCCATTGCAGACCAGTACAGGAGATGGCTGTGGATGAGCGAGCACCGGTAAAGTTCAGGACGAGGACTAGTTTTCGGGGACCGAAGAAACATTTGGAAAACTTTGTCTTGGCCAATCCACGGTCCAGGAAGGGTCTTGCTCGATCTTGCTTGTTGCAGCTTGTTGCTAGCGATGCTGACGATGCTACTGGTGCATCATCATCCTCATCATCATGTTGTTCACTCGCCTGCACCATGGAGCAGCAGCAGCCGCAACAGCACAACTTCAGAGCTCCGATAGGTTGTAAAACATGCAATGAAACGTTAATTTGCGTTTTGGGGTAACCGAAAACAAACTGTTGTCGACGATGGGAGGGGAGGGTTGTGAGAGAGTGAGAATTCATCTCCGGGAAAACCCGAAAATCGATCATCGAGGTGTGTAATGTTATGCAAGAAACTTGTATCGTCGCTCTCGTCTCGTTACATCTTAAAAGAGCTACCTCGTTGTAACCGTTGACATGGTTCGTGGTAGCAGAACAATGAATATGAAATGGCGTAACTGAAAACTACCCCAGAACACCCTCCACTAGTTCGCTGCGGGAAATTGAAGATCGTGAGCGGAATGCTGAATGCACGAAATGAAAAACTCAATCGACCCCAATTGTCTGAACTGTCCGAGGTTAGCATTTCCCTGGCATTCCTTGTGCAACTCTCCCGTTCCGCTTCCTGCCACAACACCAACCTGACCGTCAGATCGACAAAAAAGAAACTTTTGTAATTTCATCCGCACACAACCAACTGGAACCTGGTTCTCTGTTGGCCATCTCCTCCTCCTCCTCTTTCTTTAGATGTGCACTTTGGCTGATTGTTTGTTGCAGTTGCAGTGCGTCAGTATGCTGCTGCTGCTGCTGCCGTGCCGAGAAAAGAGGGGTCGAGAAATTTTGGCGAACAAAAGCAAAGAGCGCAAGGAACTTTTTTTCACTTTATCCACTCCGTTTGCTGGAGGCCTAAAGATCCCGTGCATGAATGGGGGGTAGGGAGAAAACACAGAGAAGCTACATGGCCACGGTTGGAGTTCAGAACCTTCAGAGCAATCGATTGTGGCTTCCTCCCACCCGAAAGGAGGCCAGCGGCACCGTTGCGTAAACGGCTCACGTGCGCCTTTGAGGTGGACGATATAATTACATCCCGACACTGGGACCGGTGGGTGAACAGGCGAAACGGAAACAAATGCAAGCCACGGGGACCCTGAAGCGAATCGGTAACATTTTAAAATTAACTTCAGCGGCCACTCCCTTTGCGCCGCTCTGGCAATCGACGATATCGACGTGACCTGCGAGTGCTGAGCGCTGGTGTCTGCTGGACCGGACCACCTCGTATTGATTCTTCGACTTCGATAAAACTTTGAATCTGGCCCGAGGCGGCTGGCAGCAGCTTCATCGTGGCCAGCTTCGGCTCGTTCTTCTCCTGCGTCCATCAGCACAGGTTTTTCGAAGCTTCGCGCCCCTCCGGGTGTGTAAATGAGTATAACTCACTCGCCTTTCCAATAGCTGACTCCAAATCACTTAGTACCCTGGACGTCGAGCGTATCCGATTTCCATGGGATGAGTTTTCCCCCACGGACCGTTGGTCAGGCAGGATGATTCACTTCCTTCCATTAGTCTAATCGTTTCTTCTCTGACGCGTTTGTGGGCCAACATCGTCAAAGCTGTTGTCGCTCTCGAAGCACATTCTGGGTACCTATAGGAGAGTTGTGGAGAATGGAAAACACCTTCACCACCATCCCTGGGTAATGGTTGACCAACAATCTCCCTTTTCCGGAATGTTTTAATATTTTTATTTTTGACTTCTGCTTCTGGACTCGCCCTCCCGTGCCTAGAATCTCTCCAGGGGTCTCCAGGGGGGCTGTCTTCCTGTAAAGGAGCTAAGTAAAAGTCCGTGCCGATCCTGGCGTCGCTCGCCGCTGCCGTAATGGTCCCGGTAACTCCCGTCTGTTCGCTAGTGCAGCCAGCGCCAGAGTAAGGTTTTATGTATTTTATGCTTCACGCATCCTCTCCTGTGATTTGTTTGCGTTTTGCTCACGGGAAACGGACCCAACTTTTCCCAACAGATTTTTTCCCCGAAAGGAAAACGGGGCCCCATTTGCCATCAGCATTTCCCTTGGTTTCTTCTGGAACCTCGAACCATTAGCACGTTCCGTGTTTTGCGTGAAAGGTGCGCGCGACGCATTGAACAACAAAAAACAACCCTTCAACCTCTTGGGTTCCGGTGGGGTGGGCCGGGAGTTTGAGAATGCAAATTTTATGCCAAAAAGTGTGGAAAAATATGCGCAAACTCTTGAACGTTGAACGTGGAAGTTTAAGGGTGCGTTGCGTTCTCTCTCTCTCTCTCTCTCTCTCTCTCTCTCTCTCTCTCTCTCTCTCTCTCTCTCTCTCTGCGTATGTCTTCAGTGGCGCGTAGTGCGGAAGTTGTCAGGCCAGGTACCCGGCGAAGGGGGCCACTTTAACAAGCAGGGGGCGCATCTGCCACTGTCGTGGTTCCAATTGATAGGTGCTTTTTTGGCCAAATAGCTTCCCATCGAAACAGAGAACAAAAAAAGTATAAAAGAACTTGTTACCCAAACTTGGACTCACTTGAGGACCGTCGAGGTGCGTCTTTTTTTTCTTTCTGTAAACTTCTCCCAGGCGTCTACTAGGGGCCAGGGCGTTCAGTGCTACATTTTTTATTGGAACTTGTTATCTGTCTCTCTGTCTCTCTGTCTCACCCCAACACCGGAGCGTCACTTTCGACACTCGACAACTCGGCTGGCGACCGGTGCCGGCTAAAGGGTTCCAGCCCGTCACCAGTTTGGGAATCTTGGGAAGCTGGGACGGCGAGTGTATTGCATGATGGACAGAAAAAAAACTGCCTAAAGCGAGAGAAGGAAAAGAAAGAGGGGAGACCCGGCCGACTTGAAGTTTTGCCCATTAAAATTCAATAGATCATTAGAAAACAATATCATAAACGGTTCGCTTTGGCTTCGCGTTTGCGATAAGCGTCTTTGGCAACCGAGCAGGCCCCGCCGCACCGGATGGGCACCGGGAATGGACCGGGTTTTTGAACGTCAACGTTGTCACACGCTGAATGGGCTGACGGGCTGGTTGGCTTGCTGGCTTGCTGGCTTGCTGGCTTGCTGGCTGGCTGGAAGTGTTTTGTATTTTGCTGCTTCGTCTCTTCACCGCCATTGGTACCACCATTCCAAACACCACCCGGAATGGAATGGAATGGAATGGGTGTCCAGGATGGGCGTCGAACCACCGCGCGCCATGCTGTCGTCCGGCTGTTTCCAGCTCATTTGATTTGCATAGGAGAGAAGATGCTTCTCGAGGAGCTCGGTCTCTGCCGGCGTCTCGGGAGGAAGCGAAGAAAACGAATTTTTAATAGCTTCGCTCATTTCGACAACCGATCGACTGGCTGGCGGGCGTGGAGGGTCTGTGGAGCTGGACGACACTCGGGGCGGCCAGGGGCTCCGAGGCAGACTCCGAGATCGTCAGAGATTTCGACGTTTCGATGGCTTCGATTTGAATAATTTATTCATCGCCCAGGCCTTCCCGTGGCCAGGAATGTCCACTTAGCGTGATGCTTCCTTCGATGGCTTCTCGCAGTGAATGGAAGAAAGGTCTGATCTCTCCGCGACTCAACCTCCCCTATGCTATCACTCACTAGAAGTCGAAAACGGCGATAAAATAATCACACTTTTCGCATGCGTGCGTGCGTTGGACAGGGCCCGGACTTTTGTAAAACTTTTGACAGTTCTAGTTCTGTGCCCTCAACGCAAGGGGCTTGGAAGACATCCTACGCTTGGTTCGAGGTGATGGAGAAGCAGGACACTGCTTGGGTGCGAGGGAGGGACAACATTCCCTTACATGGAATGGGGCTCCGAGTCCCCAGTGCTTCTGCTTCTTTTCCGTCTTCTTCTCTGTGCCTTGTCCTTCGCCTCGCACGTCCTCACGGTGCTCCGGCGACGCGGCATGTGGCTACATTAAAGAGAAATAACATTAATTAGTGTTATGTTGCTATATTTAACACATTCCTTTCCATTCACTCTTGGCCGCGTCATCGGTTGGCTGTCAGGTCGGTGCCGGCCGGTCGGTCGGTCCGGTCTTGTCAGCTTTTAAGCGCTTACAAGAGGGCGGCCCGCAACAGGAAACGTAAAGTGGATTTAGCAGCTAGATGGATGGATGCGGATGGATGGATGGTGGTCTTCCTGTACGCGGTCTTCGGACGCTGGCTTGCGACCGAAGGAAGCTGCGGACGACAAGCGTTTAGTGACATTCTGAATGGCCGGCCAGGTCGGCGCGTTTGTGTTCTTCCGATTCTGGCTCTCTTTTAGCGAGTTGTGTTCTTACGACGCTGCGGTCCCTCGTTAGACACCTTAGTGTCAGGTGTGCGCGTCTTCGAATGTGTGATGCTGCTGCCGATGACGACGACGACTCAGCACACAACATACTTTCGGTCATTGTACGGGTGGTTTGGTTTTCCGTTTGCTGGAAGAAAAGATTCTTTCGAAAAACAATTTTGAAAAAAAACCTCCGACATGCATGCAAGCGACCATCGAGTGACGGACGTTCCGTGGCACGAAACTGTGGTTGGAACACACGCAGCCACAAAACTGCAACCCCGGGGGCGATGAAGCACCAAACCGAAGAACCGCAAAAGAAGGAAACAGGCGCGCGAAAGAGGAAATTTGATACCGAGAGAGAGATGGAGGCTGCTGCTGCAACCAAAAAATGGCGCGAGAAACGCGGCGAATACAATCGAACCACCAATATTCGTGGAGCACAAAAAACCACCTGCATTTTTTTGATTTATGGCCACAAATCACTTGCGGCCAAATGCACAAATACACGCCATATAATGATAATGATTTTGCACGTCAGCCTCGTATGCGCTGTTGTTGCGGTGCATTACATTCACCTTTTGTCCGTTCATTCGTTGTTGTTGCTGCGGCCCTCTTTTCATTCCATTCTGTGTCTGGTCATGCCCATGTCCACGAAAAGCCTTCCCTAGAAGCTGCTGCCATCAGTCTGCATCGACATAAAGTTTTAAATTGGCCCCAGATATTAGCTCCCCAAGGAGGGGTGTCACCAAAGGAGCACCAAGGAGCACCTTGGGCCATCGATAATGGAGTGGCGTCGTCGCGCAAGTGAATGGCACCCTCGGAGCACCCTTTGCTGGAGAATGCATAATTATCGGGAACGGCACTTTGCGTAATGAATATTCACCGTTCACCGTTCCGAACGTTCCGGCTCGTCAATCAATTTCAAAACCAGAGGCCTCCTCAAACCCCATCCCTAAAGCCCCTTTCAATTGACAGAAGGCCACTCGACACTCACCGGCAAGCGCGGAAGCCCCGCGCTTCCGAAGATAAGATAACCGCCGGCAATTGCAATGTAGTGATGAGCAGCAAGAAGGGGTATGAGGTGGCAAGAGGAGGGAAAAAGAACGCCGAGATGCTGAGATGTCGAGAAAAAGAGAGAGAGACAGAGAGAGAGAGAGAGAATCGTTCGATGTGATTCCATTAGCGGGCCTGTGTCTCGTTGCGACATGTGAGAAAGCTCCACTGATCATGTCATTGATTAATGCACTGGATCCAGTCAATCATTAGCGTATTTTCAGCAGCAAATGAAGCGAACCCTCTAGCGACTAGAGTGGTCATTTTGGCACGGACAGAGAGAGAGAGAGAGAGGGAAAGATTCTTTGGCTTCGGCTTGACTTCGGTCCTGGGGACAATGTTGCAGAACCTCAGCTCCCCCCCCTCGCCAGTCCGCGGCTACCGCGTATGATTAATTCCGCTCGATTACCTTGTGCGCCAGTGGCCAGAGCGTCACCCGAGATGTAATCATCTCATCTCGGCCAGGCGCTGTGTCCTCATGACAGATCACGAGCAGAGATCCGGCGACGGGTGCGAGGGATGAACGGTAGAACGATGACGTTCCCACGGAATGCACCGCCATCCGAAATCACTCAAACCGGGAGCCGGACGCGGCGACGACGACGTCACCATATTTGTGGTCGGTCTGGCCAAATGGAATCATTTATCAACCGTGGTCAACGGACGAACCGGATCGTGGTGATGGTGTATACCGGGTGCCCGTCAAGGACCATCGTCGTCCTGGTCCGTCCGCCGCCAGTGATGATGCCAAAAGGCTGGTGACAGTGACGGATCGATCAAATGGACCAGGTAAAGCCACACATTCCCCCGGCCCTCGGTGGATTGATTAATTTTTCACCTTTTTTGTCCACCGTACCACGCGGGAACGGAAGCGCCGCCACACTGGGCTCTTGTCACTTTTGTTGTTGAGTGAAGTTGGTCAAAGGGAATGGGTGCGCCCAACGTTGTTGTAACAATAACGAAGCGGTGAAGGTTAATGAAGGTTCGATGCTCCAAAACAACTCGACTCGACTTATTGGATGCTTAAATGCGGAGGGAATCGAAGAAGAGAAGAGTCTCTTTACTTACTTGCGTTGCCTCTCCATCATTAGTAGCCATTACTACGGACATGACATCAATATATTCGCAACCACCATCACTAGCACCGTTTATTGCATGCTTTTTTTGTTGTTGTTGTTGCTGGAACGTAACTGGAACCTGCCAGTGCACCCCAAGGGGCTGTCTGGTTGATAGGCGCTGATGCAATGCAATCGCTCAATGGCACTTGACATCGTGTCGCTCGGCCTCGGACGAATTATGCACCATTAACGCAATGGCATGCCAGCAGCAACAGCAACATTCCCTTCCGTTCGTTCGTCCGTCCATCCGACGCCACTGACGGTCCACGAGGACGAGAAATCGAATGAGGCAACGACAAAAACGACCACGGTACCACCAGGTCCGTGGCCCTTCTGCTCTTGATGAATGCCGATCATTGTACGTACGTGGTGTTTGTCCCCTTCCCCATTTGGCTTTCGATTCGATCGGTTACCGGGACCCAGCGACCGCGAAACCAAAACACCAACACCAAAAAAAAAACCACCACCAACGTTCCACCGACCGCATTGCATCGCGATGGCATCCGATAAAGGCATATCCGGCACACGATCCATCCACCACCAGCAGCACTGGGTAAAGGTATGCTCGTGCATCCGTTGGCCGAAGCATGAAAAAGGAGGAAAAATTGCATAATGGCCCCGGGGTGATGATGTCTAACCATCAGCCGGACCGAGGCAGCCGGATCGTCAAACCGATCCGGGCCAAACCCGGGATTCTCCGACATCTTGCATCCTCGCTCGCGCGCGCACACAGACGCACGCATCATCCATCAAATTCTCGTCGCCATCTCTCAACGCAGATTGTGACCGAAATGGCCACGCACACCGCGGTCGATGTGGTTTTTTGCCAGCATCAAATCATCATCGAACGATCGAACGGCGAGCGCGACGCGGGGTCCGGGTAACCGCATCCCGACTGGAGAACGCACTGGGCATAATTATGCATGTCAGCTCCCTCCGGTGGCCACCACCGCCCTATTCTCGTGGGATACTCTTTTGGATGCCCAGGTCCGGTTCGGTGCTTGCGTGTCGAACAGAATTGTCGACACGGCAAAGGGCCCCCGCAAATGTGGAGAGGTTATCGGTGATAATTACCTTTTCCCCACCTCTCGGGACCTTTTCCCCGGGGGCCACCCACTGACGAACTGGCGCGACGCGACCGACCGAATGTCGAAGTGGAATTTGCGCGCGCGCGTCGCCAACACGCACAACACAACGCAGTGCGCAGTAATGAGTAATTTCATGCAAGCTAATGATTAACCGTTCCTCTCACCTCACAAACTACACGTTATGTTGGCCCTCCCCTTCCCCCATCCCATGGGAATGATGCATCCACACTAACACACCGGCACTCTGAAGCTGCTTTGGAATGTGTTTTTGTGTTTCACGCACCATTCGCCTCGCTCGAAATCGAAATCAACTCAATAGTAAGACGCGGAGCGCGAGTAGAAGCGAACGAAGTGAAGCGAAGCGAGAACGAGAGCACCACGCAGCACGCAGCTTCCCAGACGCAGGCGAGTGGCGAGCATAAAAGCATTCCGTGATTTTGGGCTGGCAGACACTCATCATCGGACTCCGGAGCGGGCTCCCTGCCGGTTCTTCCCGGCCGGTTGGTTGGTTGGTGATTAATTTCAAGAACTGCGCCCTTTTGCTTCGTCCGTTTCGAGAGCGCGCCCCAGGACTTTGGAAAGCGAGCTTTTCCCGGTGGAGTCTGGAATGCCTCGGGAGTCGCTGCACAACGATTGGCGCCCGCCAGCAGCAGCAGCAGCCAAATTAGACCGTCGCAAATGATCGCCGTCGTCGTCTAGTCGCTCGGTGATGACGATGGTGGCCGCAGATGGTGGTGGTGGTGGTGTACGTAATTACACTTCTTACGTACTTCGGTCTCCGGTCCTTTCCGCAAGATTCTCCCCATTCCATTGTTGTTGCCCGAGCCCGCCTAGTGCCCAAGCCCGCCATGGGCCACGAACATTTGTCTTTCGCGCGGCCAGCCAGCCAGCGAGCGAACGATCGATCGAGGTCAGCAAATCGACCGCAGAATCCGTACCCCAAACCATCCTTTTCCGAGAGCGAGGTGGCCAACAACATACCAGCATGGTGTGAAGCGAATGGAGTTCAAATTTAGTTTTCATTTTATTTTTTTGTTTTCGATTTTTGGGTTCATCCTCGTACACTTCTTCTGTGTGCTGTCTCTTCGACACCATTAGAAGGGAAGCTGCACCGTCAGCTTCATTTCATGCCCCAATGTGTTGCTTCTTCTCTAGGGGGGTGCCCTGGGAGGTTGTCTAGCATTTGGAGCTCTCATTAGTAATCAATTACCGATTCTCAACAGTTCACACTTTAGCTTCAACTGCTGATTGAGAGTAATTGTTGGCAGCCCAAATGGTGGGCCTCTAATACCCATCAGCAGCAGCCCAGAAACAGGTGTTTGCTGGACCAAACAAATTGCCCAGAACTCGTTTCGATCGGAGCGAAGCGTAGAAAACGGTTTTCGTCTCAAGGGATCCCCCCCCCCCCTCGGATGGTGATGATGATCCCTCGAGTGTTATTAAGCTTCAGCAAATCGCGTCAGGCCACGTTCTCTGCGCCTCATGGATCGAGTTTTAACTTGATGATCTCTCGCGGAGGTTAAATGGGAGTTTATGTGCCAAAAAAACAAAAATTGCGGACCAAAAGTGGGTTCTGCAGGCAAAGGGGCGATTGCTACGAGCCATAAAACGGTTATGCCGGTACCGGTTATTGTCAAACCACAAAGCTGCCCCCCTGCACCCACCCCCACACGTGAACGGGGGCTCGTAAACGCCTCGTGGCCCGGGCTTCACATTTTGCTGGCAAACTTTTGCGTCAACATCAAGCCAGCGTCCAAATGACCTCCCGAGACCACCATCGGCACCACCGGCACCGATAAAGGTAAATGTAATCCGTGTCATAAAAATCGAACTCCAAAACAACTCCGAAATCGGCCCCACCGGCGGATTGGCAAAAACCGCAAAATGCAATCAAATGTCGAGAAGATGGCGTGCCGATGGCGCGTCGCCTCAGGATCCGTTTTGCCCAAGGCCCTTATTGTGCCCTGGTGTGTTCCGGTTTCATCTCCTTTTTCTCGGACGCGGTATCCTCGCGTGTCTGGCCGACGGTGAGACGATGCGAGCAATAATTTCGGTTCGGTTTCAGTCTCTCGGCAACCCTGCAATCAGAGAATCGGAGGGAATCCACAGCACAAAACACAAGTTCTGTCTCGCCAGTCGCAGCCGCAAACTTGACGCGAAGATACCTGGCGTGCTGCGTAGACAGTTCTGTTCGAAGACGCTGCGCGCAATCCATTTCCGTGCGAAAGAAGAACCAAACGGTGGACCTTGAAAACGCAAAGATGCCATCGAGTCGGTTCGAGCGAGTCTGGAGCGGTTTTTATGAGATTTTTGGGGCTTTTTTCGGGTTTGGAAATTGATGTTTCGCTTCGTGTGACCACAGTGGTCCAGCGGAGTTCTGTTTTTTTTTAGCATGATAAAAAGGAGCGAGATTCTAATGCTCTAATGCTTGATTATACATCAATCTGATCCTCATCGCATCAACCTTCAAGAGGGGCGAACTGACGATCATCCGATCCCCGAGGCGTTTCGCATCCATTCCCACACACTCACACACATAAATCATCTCTCGGCGCGATCACGATCGATGATCCTTGCGGCCACGGCACTTTACGATCCGCTCCACCTCGGAGCGGACCGAGACATTTTGCATCACGGCGATAATTGCGGCGCAGGATGTCCGTTCGGAGACGCTATTTCCTAGAAAGCACACGCTTGCCGGGCCGCTCCAATGGTCAATCCCTGGGACCATAAATCGTTTCACACGCGCTCTCAACTTAGCTTTATGAGCCTTCACTTTTCGAGGACGTTTATGATCATATTTTGCATCATCGCAAAGGTCTCTATGGCGATGGCGCACATTCGGGGAGGGAAGATTTATTCGAAATCTCCGATCGGAAAAAGAACGCACCATAAAAAGCTTCCAAAAAGTTTTTTTTTGTTGACATCCATCGTGGTGGTTGGAGGCCAATAAATAAGAAACTCTCTTTGGGATTATGAGACACTGCAGGACGACTGTCACCGTCCAGAAAAAAATCTTCGAAGAGATGCGCAAGACCTGTTTCATGCCCGTTTAACGTGAGAAGTTTCTCTGAAAGTCCGCTCTAAACTGCAGCAACGTTCACAACGCTCCTTCTTGGCACCCAACTGGTGACACTTGTTCCTCGCTTCTTTATGCTCTGCAACCTGCTAAACTCACCTCGGTCGAAAGCGAAAAACGAATGAAGAAAGGGTGAGGAAAAAGACGCGAAGCAGAAGCATCAGCCGCAGCATCAGCAACAGCAGCAACAGTGACCTGAAACGTTGATATAAATTATGGCCAACCGCTGTGGCGGCTCGTATCGCTTAATTATGCTAATTACCAGCCGCGAAAGATGTCGGCAAGATATTGGCATCGCGGTGTGAGCGTGTGTGCAAATGAGAGTCCACGGCGCGCTCCCAAGCGCACGCGAGAGACACAATTTATTCCGGATCGGATCCGGAGCTGGGACTCGCTTCGATTATTTATTTATTTTCTACAATCATTCCCCGGTGGTGACGATTGCAAAAGGAAACGATCTCGTGGCAAGGGAAGGCGGCAGGAGGACCGATGGCAGATTAATGGCATCAACGATCGCTCTCTCGATCGCTATTTCGGAGGGATTGATGTATTCATCGAAGGATTTGCCAAGCGGCTCTTCTCTCGTGGTCATTTCTACTTCGCGCAACTGTCACCTTGACGTGTCAGTGCCGGCACCGTCGTTAACCCTTCTCAACAGAATCCCGAATTGCCTCCATTCCTCGGCACTCTCGGAGACGTCTGCGGCGCAGGTCATAAAGTTTAACAAGCCACTTTTAGCATAAATTTTTATTAGAAACCCGTCAAAACATCAAACGCCCTAATGAGTCTAGGATGGTGCGCTAAATCTCGGCCCGGCTAGACGACCTCCCAGGGGCCCCCGCACCCGGTCACCGGTATTGATTTATGGCCTAGAACCCTTGGAACAACTCTTTTAACCAGTTCCGAGGTTACGGGAGGTGGGCTGTTATTTCAATCAAATTATAGACATAAAATTTCGAAAAGGATCAAACCATAACTCATGCGCCCCGTGCGAGCATAAACAGGGTGACCGAGAGAGGGAGGAAGCTAGCGACAGAGATAGCGAGCGGAAGAGGGGGAGAGAGAGTTTCTATTTACTTGACTGGCCCCGAAAAGGCTTCGGTTCTCAGGGTTGGATGGATGGACTTGGAGATCGGATAGCGGAGAGGACTGTTCACACAAGTGTGGAGTCGACGTAATGTTTGAATATGGCGGGCTCGACGCTTTAATCTCCGGCTCGTATGCGATCCCGCGGCAGTTGTCAACGGCTTTGTATAGACTGGAATAACGGCCTCTCTCTCACACGAGACACCGAAAAGGTTAAAACACTGGCCACACAACAACGATGCCATCATCGAGCTCAAGAATGAGCTGCTTCTGCCTTTCCGTGAGTCGTGCATCAGTTGAAGATGAATGACGTCCACCGACCGCACGCAGTGTATGACGACAGAGAGTTTGAAGTGTGTTTGGTCAGCGCCAATATTGATTTCACTCGAGCTGATCTTCAAGCTCCACCTTCCTCGGGAGCGGAACCGAAGACAATCTAGGGGCTGCCCCAAGATGCACTTTCCACGTCCACGGCGCGTCCAAAGAGCGCAAGCAAAGAGATCAGAAAAATCAATTAATAGACAATTCCATACGAAGCAGATCCACTCACGCGACGGCGTCGACGTCGAGTCGGCATTATCGTTTGAGTGGCTGAACTGTTTGCAGATGATTTCAATTGCAAACATGCAGAGAGTGGTCGGTGGGAGATACCTCGCGTACATCGCATAACTTGCAGCACGTTTGCTGTGATTTTTGAGTGGCGTACCAGGCATCATCTCGCAAAGATGCTTACCTGTCACGGGAGAGTGACAAGCGAGATGACTCTGTTATCGTGATGACGCTACTACTGCTGTTAGTGCTCTCCACTATTGTGTCCAGTTCCACTCTATTGGAAGAGAATGGCGTCGGTAAAAAGTTAGAGCAGTCTGAGGAAGAAACTTCAACAAGTGACAACACATCGGGCAATACACTGAACATGTTGTTGATCAATATACTCTCAGCGCTTACCAAGATGCGACAGATCGCATTTAGAATCCGGTACACCATGCTACAGGCCAGCTTAAGAGCAGCTTGATCTTCGCATTTTCCCAATTGAACTCGCCTCTCTGTTGCGTTCGCTTGCGGCCGAAGAAAGGAGAAAAAGCCAAGCCGATTCCGATAGCATCTTATAGTCGTTGGATCAACCTCGTCTTAAACCTTTGGCCAAGCCTTTAGTTGCCTTTAGTCTGGGCGGTCGTCATCGTGCGGTCTCTCTCATGAATATCAATCCGGCACATCCGGCGATGGCGCTGGCCTCCAAACGGGAAGAAGCTACTCCTCAGGCAAACGGTCGCTTCCTCGATGAAGGCAAGGGGTTGGTTTCCCCCATTCTGACGGTGGTGGTGGTCGTGGCCGATGGACGATAAAGATAACGCTCCTAACGAACGAACGAACGAAACCTGTTTCGGTTCGCATTCGCACAGAGACTCCGTCCGCTAAGCCGTCGAAACTGGTTTCGTCACTTTCAGGCAAGTTCTGTAGCACTGCCAAATGAGTTTTCGAAGCGTAGATCGATTGAGTTAGTGGAACCAAACCCCCGTGCGCAGCATGCCAGCAATCGTATCGTCAATTGATGAATTACAGACTGACCACCACGGCTCTCGCTCAACGCTGAACGCTCTCACTACAAAGTTGCCAACAATGCGCTGGCTAAGTGAAAAGCTAGATGCTAATGGTTGTTCGCACCGCATGACTTCTGGGTGTTGACTGGGTTTGAAACCGTAGAACTTCACGCTGGGGCAGGTGCCAACACTGTTGCTCCAGCTACGACTGCCGCTACAGTATCGCAATGACGGACATGACGGTGCCACGAGCAAAACGACGTGAGCGAGATTATTATGCATGCAAAGTGACTACGTATGTATCGCATGCTGGTGCTGTGGTTGCATCATTGGCCTCCGATTGGCACCCTGCCGGTACAGTCGTTTCCATTCCAAGCTGGTCGAGAACCGGTAGCACGATATGGTCCGGTGAGCACGACGAACTCGAACCCCTGGACGCAATTTATTCCATTAATTATGATTGGCTTCGGTTAATCATGGCTCGACGCCAGGTCGCTAACCGACCACAAGTGGACCGATGGAGCCTTACGGGCATGTTTGATGTTTAGTTGACCGTCCACCGGCACCACAGGCCACAGTAAACCAATTCGCGAAAAAGCCCTAACCTGCCTCACACCAAACGACTTTCGCGCTTTCGTTGACGTTCGAGTTGTGGCCTCTGGTGAATTAGTCAACACACAGCATCATCATCATCGTCCTGGGAGGTACGCTGTGTACGCTGTTGCGTCGACATTCAGCCACTAAGGAGCAGTGCAGCTCTGTGCATGGGTGTGGTATGCATAGCACCGGGATTTGTAGTCCCTTGAGTCCATTTAGGGAGCCACGAGCACCACGGCCGGGTCACCGTAGCGAATCGCATTTCTCTGCTGCAGTACCAGCTAGCATTTCGGCTTGGCGTGGCAATTCTGGACATTTGGTACACCATTTTCACCGCAATGCACCACACACGGAAAGGCATCATGAGGGGGAACCAACAAAAGTAATTAAAACAATGTGACTGTCGCTGCCGTAAGCTGACTGGCGTTGGCCCTCATTCGTATACCGTCAGCACAGATCAGAAGTGCAATGCAGTGGCGAGCTGCTGCTGCTAACGTTCTGACTGCCCTAGCAACGAGCCAGCGAGCTACAGCTACTATGTAAATAGTTACCAAATGCAGTGCTTTACAGTAATGTAAATGCAGCATCAGGCGATTCGATTCGACGTTGCTGGTGGCAACATCCGGGGGGAGCGTTTGATGGATTGGTGGTGCTAAGCCGATAATGGACACACAGTCCTCCTCTTTATAATGCTGTAAAATACATTTTGTGGTTCCAAATTAAATTGCAGAGCCACAAAATGTTAAACAGTGCTGTCGTCGTCATTGAGTTCGCCTCGAGCTAATCCAATCCGTGTTTAACAATTCATTAGTTAAAGGGAAGCGAAAAAAAGCTGTTGTTGCTACTGCGGAGCCCAATTTGCAAATTAATTTAACGCTCACCGAACGCAGCAGCACCAGTCACCAGGAGCAGGAAACAAAAGGAAGATAGGAAAGAAGGCGTTTGTTGCACGTTTGTTTAATGTGTTTAATTATGTGCATCGCTGATCATGGCGCCGATGTAACCTCACAGCCATCGTTGCTCAGGTGCCATCGGCACACACCAGCACACACATACGCCTCACGATAAGTGACCTCAGCATTGGCCAAAACACACAATCGATTCCCCTCAGGACATCCGCAGCGTGTTCATTCGTGCGCGTGCATCCGACATGGCCATGATGTCCCTTTAGCGCGTTTCGCTGTCGCAACACAAGCTGCCAATCACTCACCCCAAACATGCCGGATGTTGGCACAACTGGTGAACCTCCCCTCCTTCCAAAAGCTCCTCAAAAAACAACAACTGGACCATCTCGCGACTCGCGCGCGCACCCGAGGTCACACGGCGTGTAATGGGGACGAATATGGATGAGAGGACTGCATTGCGAATTGCAGCGAATTGCAGTTCTCACGTCCCCAGAACCACGGTCGGTGTGGGGTCCCCTGATGCTTCGTTCACGCTCTTCGTTGTCACTAACCAGAGCAGAAGTCTGCACGGCTCTTAATGTGTGTTGCAACGTTTTGTTTGTGCGAATTCCACGAACGCAAGGCTTCAGTTTAATGAACCAGCGATGAAGCTCCATCGTCTTCACTGGCATGGACGGTCGGTGGCCGGTGTCGTCCATCTCCTTGCCACCGCTCTAATTAAGAAACTAACCATCGTGTTGGGTCCGACTGGCTTGTCCTTCAGCCAGGCTAGAAGCAGCTCCACCACCAGCCCGACATTATAGGCTCCGGCGCATTATGTTTATTTTATGGCCAACCCATCCGGTGGTCTGCGCGTGGCCAGCAAAGACAGATAGAGGAGTTTTGCTCCCGAATTGCTGCCGCTGCTGCTGCCACTGCTACCCTGATCCCTGACACACTGATGACGCTGATAATGGCGTGTTATTATCATAATTTCAAAATCATTGCCTTGGGGGTCTTTGGGTTTTGGGCGACCAACACCACCATGCCATCGTTGCTGCAGAGACCGACGCAGTGCTGTCAACGAGACCTGGAACTGGAGCCCGGGAATGAAATATTACACCAGACCTCCCCATCTTTTGCGTTGGGTTTTCGCTAATGAGATCCGGCCTTCGAGCGCGCTCAAGGAGATCGGAGGACTGCAGTGTCCAGGCGCAGAAAAGAGGATCAGCATCCACAATAGTGCTACTGCCGTTGTCATAAATTGCCCACTAAATTACGCAACGCCCAGTACTGAATGGTGGTTCCGGTGCCTAGAAAAGGATGTCCTTGGAACATTGTGGTCTCCCCAAATCCCCGGGGGAAAACTCTTTGCACATCAGCATCCCCAGGAATTGGATACTTCGGTTGCTTGCTAGTTATCCAGTGGCGCTGATCTAATAGAGTTGCTGGGAATGTATGCTTTCGCTTATCCACACATTGTGCCAACAGTACAGTATTCACGTGCCAGACGCCTGGTGACGCGCGACTGCGCTCGTTCTGCAAATATTTTTCCAATTTGCTGTCTGCAATTCCTAGTAGCAGCAGCAGCAACAGTGTAGCACTAGAAACACGCCACCATAGTCGCTCGCACTGCAAGCATAACGCACCGCAAAGACTCCGGTCTAGCGTGCAGCCAATATTTGCCATTCATTAATGCAGTATCGATGCCGTTTGATGCACCGGCAGCTGCAGCTCTGGTGCTACGCCGAACCCGTGGCTAGAGGCAAAGCTTGACGCTCGAGCACAGCCGCTTCCGTGGCAACTTCCTTCAGGAATCGTGAACAAACAGATTGCCCTGTGTGCTAGAGCCTGGAATGGTTGTGCTTCTGTTGCGTGTTCGTGCATAGTGCACGGTAAGAATCCGAGCCAAGTTGGACTACCGTGTTGAAGTCAGCCAGTCAACCAGCAGCAGCAACCGGCCGGACTCACCATCTTAGCGAATTGGTTTTTCCCTTCGAAGAACGCCCCATCGATGAACCTTCGAGAGCCCATTTTTCCCTCTTCCTGGATGGCTTCGTCGTGATTGTTTCTTGTGCCAGTACTTGGACTTCACCATGGATCCAACGGATCGATGCATCACTCTAGCCAACTCTGGAAGGTGCGGGTCTTTTGTGTTTTGTGTTTGCGTTCGTCTTTCTTCATTTCGCCGCTGGCCATACTAAGCGAGCGTGTACCTCTTGGCCGTGTGCTTCCACGATAGTGGCTGGCAACCACGCTCGGGAAGATACCACGAGACCACGAGCCCTTTCCCTTCGATAGCGTGCGCTGCGCGGTGGTTTCATGTTTCGATATCATTTAGTGGAAGCAACAACCACAAAACACAGACCGTCCCAGCTGCCGTACCACCACTCCCAGGGCACACTACCGGTCCTCCAGGCTGTTGACAGCATCTCCATGCGCTGTGAATGGAAGGAAAGCCCTCAGCACGGCACGGCACGGCACAAGTCGAGTATCGAGGAAGGAGCTCTCCACACCAACCGACCAACCGACCGACAATGATAGGTACGGAAAGCAAGCATATGGCGCTGATATCGGTGCCAGGAAAGTGAGACACGATGCAACGATGCTGTTGCCGATGCCGATAACTTGCTAGAACCTCGAGGACACGACTCAGCCCAGCCTGGTTGGTGCTTTAGAAGCAAATCGACGGAATGATTGCGGTATAGCGGGGACTCGGTGATGGGTGCTTGCATATTCCTTGCCTTGGGATCTTGATGCTGGGGCCGGATGAGATAAATAATCAACGACATATTTCGTCCAACCATTCGTGCTCCACCTCTTGTGGCCTTCTTTCCTCGATCGAGGGGTACGGAAACACTGGCCTGATGGTGTAACCGCTCCTTGGTTTCATGGTTCCCGGGACTGCTGCTTCTGTGATGTTTTGTTGGTTGGAAAGCTCGAACCAGCAGTTCCAGAAGAGGATTAATGGAAGCAATGGAGATAGAAGAAGGAAGGAAGGAAATGTTGCTGGAAGCTCGGTACATGTGTTATTTTGGGGCCATCAGTGGCTCCGAGAAGTTTCTGTAAACCCTCCCAAGGGACTTGGATTGTCACGTCAAAGGTGCCATAACTATGGCTGCATCGCTGGGGGAGGGTGTGACTCACTCGAGCGATCTCGTCAGACGTAATAAATGTAATCTGACCCCTTTTTTTTTTACTTCTCAAACTTAACGCCACATTTTTTTCTTCTTCTCCTTCTCCCTGCAGATACATCCACTCGAAGGAAAAGCCCTTCAAATGCACCGAGTGTGGCAAGGGTTTCTGCCAGTCGCGAACACTGGCCGTGCACAAGATCCTGCACATGGAGGAGTCGCCGCACAAGTGTCCGGTGTGTAACCGTAGCTTCAACCAGCGCTCGAACCTGAAGACGCACCTCCTCACGCACACGGACCACAAGCCGTACGAGTGCAACTCGTGCGGTAAGGTCTTCCGGCGGAACTGTGACCTGCGGCGCCACGCCCTCACGCACACGGTCGGCGATGTGCCGTCCGAGGCGCTCGACGTCGGTGTCGATGACGATGGCCATCAGCTAAGCGATGGGGAGGACGAAGGGGATGAGGACGAGAGTGTGCTGGAGGTGGATTCACCGGTCCATTCGCCGGCTGGTCCACGGAACCGTTCGCTCTCACCACCGATGGACATGCCCGTATCGGCGGAACTGGACGATGAGGAACGTGAAGATGAACCGGGCCGGGCTCGTCGAAACGGTGACCGAGACCGCGAGCACGATGAGGACGAAGAGGAGGAAGAAGAGGAAGACGACCTGATAAGTGTGGCGGGCCACCACGAACCGGATCCAACGCCCGTCGTCCAGTGCCATCACGAGCGACCGATGGGCTCCAAGAGTCCGTACACGATGCGTCCGCAGCAGTACGATCGTCAACCGGCACCGATCTCTTCGTTGGCATCCGCTGGACACCATCATCCGGCTGGTTCGATGCATCCACCACCGGCACCACTCGGCGGTGAGCATGATCCCCGGGATGCATCGTTGCTACACCCAGCGGCAGCGGCACACCCACCGGATGTTTTCGTTCCGATGTTGCATGTCCGGCGTGATCTGCACCACAAGATGGGACTGATCGGCCGAGCGTCGGCTACCATCACGAGCGCTGGACTGATGGATCATCCATCGGTGACCGGTATGCCTCTGGGCGGTGGTGGATTCCTCAGTCATCACATCCCGCTGCGTAAGCGCGCCATGGGTCCCGATGGTGAACCGCATCCGATTATGGCCGCCAGAGGGGCACTGTTGGGATCTCCGACGACAGCTGCTCCAACGCCGCTTCACTTGGCACCGAACGGTGGTCGAGGTCATCTGAAGAGTCACCATTTGTCGGTGGTGGACGGTGGCGATCATCACAAAGCACCACCACCTGACTCACCGCACCGTGATCCCGGCATGTCCGTCCTTTCATCTCAGTCACTACCGTCCACTTCGCCCATTCTTCTGTCCCCACATCTACTGCCACCACCGCCTCCACCACCACCGGCATCACAATCGGTTGGTGTTGGTGGCCCACCGGCACCACTCGGAGCCCTCAGCACGATGGCCGTTCCGATGAATCTCGCCAGCCTTTCCAACATTCCCGTGGCACTGGCCGCATCAGCCACCGGTGGTAGCAGTAGCACCGGACCATCACCACACCATCCACCGTCCCACGGCAGTTCGACGGGATCCTCGAAAACACACTCTTCCTCCTCTTCCTCGTCGTCGTCCACGTCGTCTTCCTCATCGACGACACCGAGCAGCAGTACGGCGGTGTCTGGATCAGGAAGTATCGGAACAGTGCAAGCACCGCCACCGGCAGCAGCACCACCGAGGAAGACGGGCTTCAGCATAGAGGACATTATGCGACGTTAGCTGGGTCCATAATTGAATTGTACAAAAACCTGACACAAGGCTTCCCGGAGTTCTCGAAGACTTTGATCCTGATCATGAACCTGAACGGTGGTGACCTCGGTGATCCCTGATCTGAATTCGACACAAAGTGTCGTACTGTGTGCGGTGAACGCGTACCGAGTTCCAACGGTCCAATCTTCCAACCGAGTGTAGGTAAGCTAAGTGGTATTAGTGGATAGTGCGTTAGGGTTAGTCCGTGCGCAGCCAGCCCGTGCCTTTCGAATCCGATGATCTGCTCTAGCGTGTAGGGAACTAGGTGGTAAGACTCTTCCAGTTAGGTTGTAGGTCCCGTGCTGTTCTGCTCGATTGTTCCAGAGCAGCAGCAGCGCGCCAGGAACGAGTAATACGATACGTTCGGTCGCACCAGGTCCCGTGGTGGTCCAGGTCGCCAACAGTGTACAGCGATTTTTTTTTTGTTGAGGAAACAGTTTAGGTAACGCTTCGTTTCCCTTTCTCTCTCTCTACATTTAGTGTGTTTACTATGCCCTGTTTCTTTGTACTAAGCAGCCGATAATCGGCGCAGTGTTAGTGATATCTATCGGTAAGGTAAGGAAGCTAAGGAATCGTCCCTAGATTTTAATCCTATTCGTAAACCGTAGTCTAGACTTGTGTAAGCACGTCCGCTTCCGGGGAATCCCCCCTGGAGTGCTGTGTGTAGATTTCAATTGGAAGGAAACAAAACAGGAAAATAGGAAGCATTATGATAGGTAAGAGAGGAAAAACAAACGGAAAGTGAGAGAGCGAGAACCGATAGGTATCGACTTCTGTCCAGCATGTTCGTTGTTGCATTTAACAATCCAACCACTGCCGGTCGAGGATGAGTGAGTGTCGAGGAGAACCGGGGCCTATCGCGGGCTTCTGCTGTACATTACACCATCCGGTCCCTTCCAATCCTCGCCGAATGTGGTTGGTTCTAGAGGTTTAGTGGTCTTAAGCTAAGGTTTATCTGATAAGGTTAGGTGACATGGTCCTACTTGTAGTTCATCAGACAACCTTTAGGCGTAGCGGTTCGCTAGGTAGAGTCCTTGTGCTAGGTAGCGTCCGGCAGCATCGATCCGTTCGATCGATCGATGCTCTATAGCGTTGTAAGCCAACCAGTTTCATACTTAATTTTTTTCGAAGTAAGTTATTTGTGATTCACACGCGAGCATCGTTCTGTAGGCGTAGTGAGTAAGAAGTCGTCTTTTTTGTCCGATGAATCGATTCGCTAAATAAAGAGAACAAAACCTTTACAAAAAACACGAAACCAGAGTGTTGTTGGAGCTTTATCCCCCCCCCCCCCCCCCCTTTAATGGGGATTATTGATCGTCCGAAAGCAGCACCAGGGATTAGTGGGCTCCTTATCCGATCACGCATCGCATACCGAGGTCTCCCATTAAATTTCGCATTTCGTGTGCCCAGTTCGCTTCGCAGTTGAGCGTCTTGGCGTGGCTAATTAGTTGGCCTGGAAAGGATTGCTAAATTCAACCGAAACATTAGCTTAATCAACCACCAAATACCTCTTTCTCCGTCATAGCTCCAGGTCCCGGGTATCAGGTATCGTGGAGGACGAGAACGAGGAGGAGGAGGAGGAGGATAACAACCGTTTAAAATTGAGCAACCAAAAAACGAACCGAATGGCGTGATTTGGACGCGAATTCGGTCCTCGTTGTTCCTCGAGCAACGTGGCGTGCTTAGCCTGACGCTGATCCTCTGCCGTGGCTTCACCGTAGCCGTACCGAATGAAGATAGATGAAGGCCCAGGAAATTATGTCTAATGAGGAGCGATGCGTTGTGGTGGTGGTGGTGGTGGCGAGTGCGATGCGAGGCAATGCGGGATGCGAACCAAAGCACTAAATCCCCAGCTTAAAAAGCATCGTCGAAGGTGAAGCGAAACCGAAAGAAAGTGGGCAAGATCGTGGAAGAAGAACCTGTCTCGCTCCTCCGGGAACCCTGGGAATCCTGAACGAACGAACGCACGAAGGAACGGAACGAAGGAACGACACGAAAACACACCAAACGTCCAGACCAGCTAATCCGATTATGGCAATAAAGTTTAGCCGAGACAAGGAAGCAAGGGTATCGGGGGCGCTCGATCGGACCAAGGACCCAGCAGGACTATAAAGAAGCGATCGAATGGGAGGAAAGGGAACAGGCAAAAAATATGGAAAGTCGAACGTGATTCGGTGCTAGGTGCTCGATACTCGGGACACTCTCGGGTCTTAACGAAAGATGAAGAGAACGAAAACGACGACGACGCGACGCGGACGTCGACGACGGTACGGACCCTGCTTGTCCCCAACTTTGTCGCCTAAACGTGACATCGAGGTCATTTTTCTTGTCATCTCGTATTTCGCTTCGATCCCGTGGCCGAGGAACCGGTCACCCGTGGCCGGGAAGTTTCGGTCGTCGTGGGGACAGAACACAAACTTTGAAGTCAAACCACCGTACCACAAGGGACCTGCGGTAAGCACGCAGTCGCTCCGATTCCCGAAGAGCCGTCTGGTGTGTCTGGAGCGTCGAAACTAATAATTTCATCGCTAAAGTCGATCGGTCGCGAAAGGATGGCTCAATGTTGTTTGCATCCAGAACAATGGGTTGCGGAAAGAGGAATAGACAAAGGGGTCATAATTTAAACATTTAATTTTCTTCCTTTTCTCGGTGCCGAATGTGTTAGCAGCTTATCGGGGCGGCGACTGTACACCAGAACTCGCGGCAGTGGATGCTGGTGATCATTGACTAAGGCACTTGTAGGATTAGAAAACCATCTGAGAATCGTTCTCGGCACATAGTGAATGAGTTGGAGTTGGAATACTCAAAACGGACCTAGGTCATTGTACGACGCGATAGAACGTGTGGGGCAGAAGTCATGAATCAGCTAGAGCTCTCTTTGAATTTGCCAAGAAACACTTAATGAGTACCGCTCGGTAAGCTTAACAAATGGTTCGCCACGCCACGCGAGGTACGTGCGACCTATTTCTGGTCCTCGTGTCCGGACGTACAATAAAGTTGGAGGACGACGTTCTTTCTCCAGCTTACACTCTCTCTCTCTCTCGAGATATGGATCGTTGTCCATTGTTAGCCATCAAACAAGAGGCGCGCGCGCGCGCGTGCGGCCATTACGAACGTGAAAGTTAGTGACCGGCAAGCGAACCATCAGCCATTTGCAAGCCAAACACCACGCACTCGACGCCTGCAGTGAAGCGAGTGTGAACACGTTGACTCACTAACTGCTGCTGCTGTTGCAGGATCTTCAACATCCATTTTAGGGGCCAGCGTCCTCACCAGTACCCGTCCAGCTGCCCGTTCGTACCGTTTGATGTACTTTTTTGGAAGGAATCATATTAGCGGTTGCGCTCCGAGATCCGAGAGCCAAACAGAAACAAAAGAACTCACTCCAGGGACAGCAGGACATCCGGTGGCCCAGCAAAATGAAACCACTCCCTGCTACTGCTCCCTGCAATTAAGTGCGAGACCGGACCTGTGGGGACCCCGACCGGGCGCGAGGACATAATCAAAATTTACGGCAACACCAACGGATCCGAACATCATTACCGGAGCTCCAGCGGCAGCCATTGGGAGCCAAGGGCCGTCGCACGCTCGCCTGCGAAAACACAGCCGGAATAATGGCAAGGCCTGCGAGCCGGGGTCGTAATCGTTTTTCAACATTTTCATTAAATTTTATCTGCATCTGCTTGTTGTTTTTATGGTGCGATTGTTCCGTTCTCCTTGTTCCGCGTACGTTAAGATGCCGCCCAGTGGAACTCAGTCGCACTTCGCGCAGTGTCGCTTCAAGAGATGTAGTTGTGTCCACGTCCGGGATGACTGCGACTGCCACTGACTGTTCGTACGGTAACGGATGACATCTTGATCGGTTGGTGGAGACCTATACGGTTGACACCCTTGCCAGTCAACGGGCAATCGAGTGCGCGACACTCGACTATCTGCTTGATTTAAGGCACGCGAGCTCGCCTGCAACCCCGGGCTCTGTGCTGTTCCGGGACGACCGAACCTTCCCAAATCCGAGGCCGTGTTGGCGTTTAATGGCTAATTAGTGCTGTCTCTTGAATGTTGTTCCACCGCCCCCGGAGAGAGACCATCATTTCTGCACTTTCTCTCTCTCTTCCTCCGTTTCTCCGTCTCTTTGCTGTTGTTGGTGCACAATTGCGGAGTTGGCATTCCGAAACCCGGGAGCTTAACGACGTACTGATTTATGGAAATTAATGGTCCCCATCGTGGTACTCTATCCACGGTCCACGGTGTCCGGCACCGCGTGTACCGCTGCAATTGACGCCAGGCAACGATGCGTACGACACGCCGATCAGTACTGGGACCG
>NC_064877.1:66488146-66508146 GCF_943734665.1 Anopheles aquasalis | reverse complement strand
ATTGCATGACTTTCAGATGTGTCTAGAGACTGGTTTAACATTAACAATACACGCTTGAAAGCTAAAATTCTGATCAACAGGTGAAACGCACGCATGTAAAGACTTGCTTAAACTTATGCCTTGGCTTCCACATTCCAAACAAGTGAAGTTTCCTCGCACCGAGCTGCAGGACGTCTATGAATATCGAGCTTACCTTGGTCTTGCTGTACGATATAAGCTGTCTTTCGAGAGAATTCAATTCATTTATCTTCCTCACGGTACCCACTGTGAAGGAACAGAGAGAGAGAAAGAGAGACGTGAACGCGATCAAGGATGTTGGAAGATCTGTTGGAATGGAGTTTGGATCCAGTGTACACTCATCTTTGCAACCGCTTTCCGGTGTTGAGAATCCATAATTTGGAAGTAGAATGCCAGCATTTAATGTCGATTGGTTCATTAAACTGTACCACACCAGGAGTCATTAATTTGAATAAATCTCAGCTTCTCTCTATCGGGTTTCACCATAATAAGCACATTACTTAAGCAGACAAACAAAGACCAATGAAAGGAAGAAATCATTGCATCCGTAATGGGTACAATTCCTCCCCAAAAAAAACCCCGCTTGGAACCTTTTCCCGTTCCCGAGAACTTGAAGTTGAACCTGAAACAACCGGAGAGAAAGAGAGGGAGAGAGAATGCGCGATCGCGCACAAGGAAGCCTTTCAATCAAAGTCACTCGAGCCGTATGACATCATCTATCAGCGGGATTCGTTTCGATTTATATTTTTTTTTTCTCGCCCTCACTCACTCACTCTGTCTCTCCCCCAGTTATGCTGGTCCTCCTTGGTAGTTCACAGTCCATTTGCTGGAAGAATTAGGGAGTCTCCTGGGTTCCCAAAATACAAAAAAAAAACAGGAAGAAGGAGAACCTTTGCTGGCTCACCTTCTTCCAAATTGGTCCACGGACGCCCCATGTGACGACTGGAATTGATGATCGAGACGAGATCCAACCGAGCGCAACCCTGATGCTGCCCAAGGTGCACTGGATGCTGTGCGCTCTACGCCGTCGTCATCCAGAAGGTGTCTTCCCGATACCCGAACCGAAGCAAAAGGAAAGGCAAAAGGATGTTAAATCCTTCCGCCGCAGTGGCTCCTTGCGCGGAGACTGATAAGAGGATGATAAAGTGAGTGAATATGCTCTTTCCCTTAGCACAAAAAGAAGAGAACTGGCGTGTGAACATTTGTCACTGTCTCATCAAGCTCGCCAGGGGAAGATAGTTGCACTCAGTAGTCAGTTACCGATCCGGTCGGCCGGCGATGCTTATCAATCGCTCAGCGATGGTGCTGAGCTGCTATCAGCTCAGGCATCAGCTAGTGCTGTTTTTGCACGTCTCACAGTATCGCTCAGCACTACTTCAGCTTTAATAATCTCGTTTCGGAGTGAACTTATCGTCACGATAAGAACAGGTCAGCAGGAACAGAACGCGACCAAAAGGATCGGTAAATTATATGAAATCATGACCGCAACACCCGGCGAATGGCGACCCTTTCGAAATAAAAAGGACAGACGCGGACATAATTACACGCTGAGACCCTCCCCAACGATTATAGTATGGGAAGAGGGGAGCAGTCGCTATCATTAGAAACGGTAACATCCATTTACCGAACCAAAAGTACCTTCCACTCTGCCACGCTGTCGCTCTTTTCTGCTGCTATTCACCAAAAAGGATAATGAAAATCTGGACCCTCTTCGTTCTTACGCTCCTTGGCCATGGAGTTGCTCCCGCAATCACTGGACACACAGAGTTTTTTTGCGACTTTCATTATCCAATGTCCACGTTGCGCGGACTGTGCCAGGGATTAGTGAAGTGATTTCATTCTGTCGTCGTCTCCCACCAGCGAAAGACGGCGAGCGAAAGTTCAAAATCCAGACGACAGCTGTCAGCACGTGGATTCGGCAAAGAACCGAATAAAAAAAACGATCATTTCCATCTGTGCAGTGATTGCACGAACATCTCATCTTGTCTGTGCAACGCATCCAACGCGCACCGTGCTGGGAAAATTGCAGCGCATCTGATCCGATCTCCTACGACTCGACGATGAATTTGTGGGGAACCATTTTATCTCAACCTCAACCTCAAACAAAAAAACACTCCGCAAAAAAGTGGAGCTGGATAATTACGGGTGACGATTGCAGCACAGCACTCCCAGGCTGGACAATCAATCGCTGAAAACGAAACTGTTACCGCACCAAGAGAAGGAGCAGCTTTTCGGGGTAATCGATCCAACGATTTTCTAATTATCCAGCCACCAGATGCTGAAGAGGTTGCCTCACCTTCTCCATCATCCTCTCGCCGTCTCGTCTCGCTGGGAATTCTGCGATTTTCGAGTTGTTTTCGAGGTTTAAGAGCGGTTTCAGGTTGCAATCCGGGAATGCTCAGCTCCGCAGCTCACGGATTTATGTTGTCGATTAACATGCACCGTAGTGGCTCGGTGGTGGCTTGGTGGTGATGGTGGCATGTCAACTGGAACTGGTGCTGGTTGCTGCTGCTGCTGGTCACCAAAAACTCCCAAAAACCTCCTCACCTTCCATTCGGTGCATGGATTGTAATTTTCGCTTCCGAAAATCCACCAGTACGAGACCAACTCGAACTTCTGTCCTTTACATTCTCTTCTTCTTGTTCATGGTAGTCGCCGTGTGAGTCTCACCTGGATCACCTCGCTCTCTATTCCACTCCGGCGCTGCTAAATTACTCCATTGTAGCTCGTCGTGTAATTTAAAACTTCTCGAGAATCATGCAGCAATGCGCTGGCAACGGTCTCGGTGGTCTGCCCCACTCCAGCATGTTTGCTGCTGCTACTTTTGTTTTATGCTGAACCCGCTTTGGTATGCTCCCCTACTATGGCCACTCGTTCACATGCGAATGGGAATCCCGGGGACGCGATCACTGATGTATGGTGGGGTCATTGGTTCTGCGATTTGTTACATACCCCCCCGGGGGCCGAGTGAGCAAAATGCAATGCGAAAAACTCCGAAACCAAGTTAAGAACAGAGCATAGACGCTGTGTGAACATGGCCAGCATCCATTGCACCATCGTCGCCATTGTCGTCATCGTGTCGTTCTTTTGGATGCACTGGATCCGTGGTCGGTACGTACGGTGGTCCTTAAGCGGCCTGTTCCTTCTGGTCTTTACGTTCTGTCTCTTTGGTTTGGTCAAAAACCGCATCCCCTGGTTGGCTGCCAGTTCGCTCGGAGTTTGCTCGCTCGGATGAAAGATGGACGATAAAATTGATGAAAACGGAGCGCGGATGCAAACGGCAACGCGACACGACACCGATCCACGACTACCTTTCAGGCCACACGGAAAGGACCGGTTCGGCAGTGGTGGCGTAGTCTGTCGCATACTCCCTCTCTCACCCTTTCTCTCTCCTTCCTCCTTCGCCTGTGTCGCTGGACAAAAAGCGATAAATGTTAACATTACCTACCAGACCGATTTCATTTGCATACATTACACTGCCTGCCTGCCCCCCCCCCCCCTTCGTTGGTGGATGGCGTAGTAGTTGCGTGTGCAAAGTACCGCGCAACCTGCCGGGGAGATCGAGGGCTCGCGGCTGGTGTGATGGCCCATTATGTCACAACCTCGCGACATAAAACCCCGGACACATTCGTTAAACATTTTCGATGCTCGTAAATCGGTTTCCGTGGCAAGGAACCACGCAGGGACGGGAAGGTAAGTGAAATCCGCAAGGGGTTGTTGCTGCGAGATGGACAATGACCACTCAGCCAGCCAGCAAAACCTTTCGCTGGTCAAAGGGAAGGGTTATCTGACAAAAAAAAAAATGACAAAATTGGAGAAGTCTTTTTTGGCGCATCATTACCAGGAGTCTCTATCACCGATCAGTTGATAATTTTTGCGATACTTCCTCAAATTAGGACCAAGTATCGACATATGATGATGGAATCGATTCCACGGATCATTCTACTCCAAATTGTGTACCATCTGGCGTTGGACTCCCTGAGCCAATTCCATCAATTCCGTTGCGAGTGTCCATACCCCATCCCCAAAAAACTTAGAACCCTTTGGAGATACTGATCGGATCGCGCGGAGAGCTCAACCTGCAAGTGGGAATTAAATCAATTAGGAAGGAATTCCAGCGCGATCGCGAGGTCGCAATGGTTCACTAACCTCCCATTTCTCAACTATTCCACTTCCACTCCGCTGGACTCACTCTGTGCCCTTATCAAGCTGTGAGGCATCGACGGAGTCACGATGGTGACTCCCAAAAAAGCTCACAAACAGCGGCAGAGAAGCAAGCAACGCGCCAACGGACTCAACAATCCATCATTTGCATCACTAGCACGCTGGACTCGCCTGGAATCTAAGTCGAGCTCGGAACTCGAAGAAACGAGCGAAAGAGAGAGAGAGAGAGAGAGAGAGAGAGAGAGAGAGAGAGAGAGAGAAAAGCCCCAAAATCCCCATCGTGGATCCCTAGGCCAAAGTGGCAAATCAAATTTAAGCTACTATCGCCCCATGCTGGCTTTTATGATCTGCCACAAATGTGAATTAGTTTTCTCACATTCAGCACCCTGGTCCAGCATCTTCCAAATCTTCCATCCATCCATCCATCCATCCGTCCATCCGTCAGCTCATCTTGATCTTGCTGCTTCTACGGCTGCTGCTGCTGCTGGAGAGTGAAGGGCAAAGAGAGGAACTGAGAGGAGGCACGCTGTGTGTAGCCATTTCCCAGCTGTGCCCTGGGACCAGCCGGCCAGACCCCTTCGGAACCGCTGGGCGCGTATCGAATCAAAGATGATGCCCGTGGCCGCCACGAAGAGCGCGAGAAGAGCGAAGAACCGGCGAGCTGCGAGCTGCGGTGAACGCGGTCACGGCACGGCGGGCGTTCGTGTAATGAACGTAGGCTCCAATAAAATCCCCCCTCGCTCGCTGGGCCCTTACCGTGGCCGCAAATTTCTTCTCTCCCCTCTCGGGAGAGGATCATCACCATTGGCCGTCCTGTACACTCCGAGAAACGCTGCGAAGCGATTGCGGTCGAGATCGTAATTTCATTAGAGATTTGGGGCTAAGGAGACACCAGATCCTGGTGGCCAGGTCAGGACACCTGGAGGAAGTGGATGAGAAGTTTTGCGAAGAAGAATATGGTGCTGAATAATCCGCTCGGTGTTGTCGCCAGATGTTTCCGCCTTTGAAATGGTTGATTCTTACAGTAAAGAGATTGCGGATTGCGAAACCGTCTTTAAGCCTCCTGGCGCATCAAAAATGATTTTTGCCGGACCTGCCAATACTCCAGGGGTCCCTAAATCAAACGGACCGCCTTCAACGCGGGCATATTTGCTTTAATAACGGTCCGGATTGTAAATATAAATTTCAGGAAATTTATAACGGTCCCAGAGAGCTAATTTAAATGTTTTTTTTTTTGCGAATCATAAATCATGAGACTCATAAATGGATTTGTTGATTGATTCTATAATGAGCTGGAGCATAATGGGCGGCATTATGGAAAGGATTCGATCCCTCTGTTGCCCTCTGATAGCATACCTGACTCGTCGTTTATTATCTCAACAAACACTCTTCCGTTTCTAGGAATCAAATTTGGAGATTCAAAGTCAACCATGAAAGGGACCGCCATTAGTTTGACTTTGCAAAAAGCCTCCGACCATTTACGGGCACTTTAGGTCAAACAAACGTAGTCGCCAGTGGCCCGCACATGCTGCTTCGATCTATCCGACGATGATGCCCTTCCCAAAAGCCCTTAACACAATTCAAATTGGACGTTTTTGGACCTCCACTCACGGACCTGAAATTAGTGACACGTACGGGAGCGCAAACATTAACCTCCGTCGCCGTCACCGGATCGCTTTGACATCCTATTTATCTTGACAACCCCAATCCCTTCTGCAGACACACAACGCACACAGCCATGCACGCACCCAACTGACAACCGATCATGGTTTTCGATTTCGGCGCCCGCTACCGAAGGACCGATAAAAAAAAGCGGGATCAAATTGAAGCATCCAGCTGACGAAGGTCCTGACGAAGGATTAGGCCGGGGTTCGGGTACCGGTGGCCCGGAAAAATGCTCCCCCATTCCCTGTTTCCTCTCTCTTCCTTCCTACCAGCTCCTTGTCCAGCTCAATCATTCCAATTCGATGCACTTTCCCGAGGCAGCAGCGACGTGCCGATGGTCCCGATCTACCCCCTTTTTGAGATCCCTAATCCTAGTTCTCGAACACCCCGCCCGAATGGGGCCAAAGTGTCCCACTTGTCCTCTCGCTATGAAAACATTCACTCACCAGACTCACTGCCAGACTGCCAGAGGTCTGTGGACTTGTCGTTTGACTCGTCCTACCTCGAAAGCGGAAGTCCTCGCTCAGAAAAAAAAAACAAAAAGGGAAACAGGAAGCAACATTCTACGTCCGGTACGACCGATGGAAGCGAGCACGGTCAAAGGACCGAAAAGGGAAGTGCGTCGTAATGCGGCGATTACGTTCTTCCTTCGGTCGGTGTTCCTCGCGAATGCATGCGCGTCCAGCCGCAAAAAGCGCCACAAAAGATGCTGCAACGATGCACAATGCACTGCAGTCCACTTCTCTGTAGATGAGAAGAAGAGGACGATACAACACAGAGCATTAAGACTACATGACATTGAAGCTGTGACGCTGCTTCCTCTTCTGCAGAAGCAAAAGGGTCCCCCCCAACCCCTTCCGCTTGGGGTCTCGCTTGGATTCCGCGTGGAATGGGAGCGCGCAAAAGGTAAAGGCGAAAGTCTGACCGACGAATGGACCGGGAGGAGTTCCGGGAGGGGGCCACAGAGAGCATGAGATGAGGAGGAGGAGGAGGAGGAGGAGGAGGAGGAGGAGGTCAGTTAAAACGGAACAAGTTCAAGAGACCCTGTCGGAGACAGGGAGAGCACAACAACGCTGCACACAGACACACGCAGACACGCCACTGTGGTGTACGTTGGCTAAGCTCCTGGACCGCCGATGGCACCCGGAGCACCTTTAGCTTTTTCCAAGAAACTCCAGCTCCAACATGTCTTCTGTGTATGTTGTTGCTGCCGATGTTGATGCTGCGATGTAGCGAGTGCACGAGCATGGCATGGCAGCATAAGCCTGTTCGCTTGGAATTAAACGTTTCGATGTTGGCCGAGCGCTGCCGATGAACTGGGCTTCCGACAGGGCGGCTGCCTGTGGTCCGTGGTCTGTGTCTGCATCCCTCAGCCAGCCTGTGTGTGCGTTGGTCTGCATGTTGCTCTCTGCTCAACAGGCCACCCCCCCCCCCCCCCCCCGGGGGGGCGAGTTTCCTCTGCTAGGGTCGAGACAATCAAAACAGGTTTTTGGTCAGACTCTCCGGCGGACTCGTCGACATCCACGGACCACAACGACGACGACGACGACGTCGAAAGGGCCCGTTCGGTCAGGGCTGTTGCTGCTGCCAATGGTGGAATGTTTTTCTTTTTGCGGGTTGACTCTCTGTCTCTCGATCTCGGTCTGACCAGCTTCGGTTCCTTGACTTCGACGTGAGAAAGGTGTTAATGTCACGTCGGTTCCTGCCTCGAGAGATGTCGGAAGCTTCCGGAGACCGCCAATGGATGCGTAAGCTTCCGTTTGAACGTTTACCAATTAGGCTAATGAATAGACTTCGGAGGGGCCTTACGGGGGACAGGGAGAGAGAGAGAGCACATGGCCAGCAATACGCGCTTAGGTGTGATCGGGACGGCTTTTTGGGGTCGTGTGTGAATGTTTACAACCCATTCCGGCGGTCTTCTATCCGCTATCATCTGGAAACTAATTGGAGGAATCGGAGCCACTGATTATAGCTCTAAGCACAGCAGAGTGATTCTCAGACTTCAAACGGATCCAGGAGGGATCGAAGGCCCTGGACACCTTTTCGTTTACGAAACGAAATGCCCGAGATGGGGATTAGCATTCGACAGCAGCATCGCTCTACAATTGACTAAGACATGATTCTTCTTCTTCTTCACCTTCTTCTGTGATTACATTGCTATTCTCTGACCATTATTCGCCCGGTTCAACGAGATACAATCTCAAGCAGCATACAATTACTCCCCTTTTCTCGCTTCACGCCGCATGTCTGAGGGTAAGGAGTGTCCAGTCCGACGAGTCGTGAAGAAGTTGAGATGATTCTTATCCTGTTCGTTTCCAAAAATAGGAAACAGCCACCGACTAGCACGTACGATGGCATTGATGGAGTCATGAACACTACACGATACGCGGACTACTAACTACCGAACTTGACGATTGTTATCGCCATCGGTGTGATCGTGATGCGTTGATTCGCTTTGTTGGAATAGTCGGGAAGCCCCCGGGAAGGGCTTGAGTCATACTATTGTGACCTGGTGGACGTGATGGACGGTCCTGCGAAAGGTACGCAATGGAATTTGTGTTTTGAGGGATCGCCGCTTTCCCACAGAAAGAGAGGGACTCGGAACAGCTCCATCATTTCACTGGTTCTCCGAAATGGCTGACTAACTGGCTATTGTTTGCAACTAAATAAAAAGCTAAATCAAACACTGTAACATAACTTGAGAGTGCTAGGATATTCTACTTACTTTAAAGGCGATTTTAGATGATTTCTGCTTTACTAGACAGCTAAGAGTAGCGCCGCCCTGCATGTCCGTCTTTTGTGAAACGATGTTCTACTATCAAATATCGAGTTTAAATCTTTTACAACAATCTTTTGCATAATCATTCGTTTTCTTTTTAGTTTGAACGGCCAATTGTTGAAAAAACGGTTGATTCAAATTCAAATATGAAACAAGCAATAAGTTTTAGAGTTAAATCAATTCAAGCAAATCAAGAAAAGTTTATCTCTTTCACTCTACTGTGCGAGAGCGAGAAACAATCCAACTAGTGTTTATACTGCCACGCTCAGGTGTTCAGCACTATCTGAACTCCAGAATGTGAAGATATAAACGCTAGTAGCTTTGTTTCTCGCTTTTGCACGTTGGTGTGAGCGAGATAGAAAGCTAACCGTTTGATTGGAATGATTTTAATTCAACTTGTTTTCTTGCTCGGGTTTTGAATTTAAATTAGAGGTTGCTTTTTAAACGATACCGTTAAAATTAACGTTAATCATGCCATGCCCGAAAGATCACAATTAAATAATGATATTATAAGTCCTTAAGACAAAGTTTTACAACAAGATTGCAGGCTTATTGCATTCGAGCCTCTTTCATGTAGTGCAATTGCTTTTTATGTTGCTACACTTGCTTGGGAGCGCGGGTCTGGTTCTAGAAGCCTAAGACCAGGCGACCACTGCAACAAACCTCACTCTGCGCTGTACAGTGCACGGCCCAAGCAAAGCCTAATATTGAACACCAGAATCCATCTTATTCAGTATGCGTGCTGTGTGAGAATCGTTAATTTCGACGTTTTGTTGCAGACAGAGCGCCATAAATGGCAAGCACAACTTTGGCATTCGTTTTCATGCGTCCAATCCTTATTCGAAGCTTCAAGAATCTATCGAAGCTTAGTAGCTTTGAGTCAGTAGCTTGACATGCATACAGAAATGTAAGCATCGATTTTGCAAAATAGTATCAATACTGGATATGAATCTAAAATTGAGAATTTCAATTTTAGAGAAACGTCCATTTCGAGATCATACTTTTAACTTAAAACGCTACCTGTGATCATGATGCCTGCTGGCTTAAATACAACCCTTAATCGAAGACATGTGTTTGATTTCTTTAGACAAAATTCCGCGTTTTATTCAAATTCGACGTCTGATACATTTCTCTTTTTGCCAGGTTCCGTGTCCATTTCCATTTTCAAGGCTACCAATCCGGAGAGCGTTCAGGTGTGCCTCACAGATAAGCGTAAGCTGCAGGAGCATAGGCAGAATAGGCCGCCGGAGCATAGGCTGAGTAAGCGCTGGCCGGAACATACGCGTTGGAGCTGTAGACGGTGGCCGCGGCCGGTGCAACGTAGCTTGAGTATGCCGCCGGTGAGTACAGCAGCTGTGGCTTCGGTGCGGCGAAGGCAGCGGCAATCAGAGCCAGAACAACGAAGACCTGTGAATAGTATTAGCCCCACATGAGACAAGCGCACTCTAAAGACACTCTCTTTGTACTTACGTATTTGAACATTTTGAAGGCGGTTTGAAGAAGGGTTGTTGTTGCTACTGCAGAGCTGAGTTTCGCTTGTGCGTTTGGTTTTGTTGGCCGATGGCGTTCGACTGATGGTTCTACCGAGGGATTCTAGCACCTTTATATACTGCCCCGAGGACGCTGGAGCGTCATTGTCATAGGCGGACACCGGGCGAGCGCGCAAAAATGAAATAAAAAGACGCCACATAAGTATCCTATCGTATGGCGAACGCGTACACACCTTCTCGATGTGCATTAAGCCCGGGTCCTACGGAACCAAATGTATTTTAGAACCAGTTTTGGACACTGCTGCTGCTGCTGCTGCTGCTGCTCCTGATCTTTCTAGGTATCTCGTTTCGGATAGCGTTTTGTGGAGTGGAAGGGAACAAATGGACATGTAACGCCTTGGTCATGAAGATCTGCTGCTAGCATCCCAGGTACCGTGTGATGGCGGGCTGGTTGGATCACCGTGAAATCGAACGTGTACGCGTACGGGTGGGATAAGGCTTGCTCCTTTAGCAAATGCCTAGTAGAACGGGATCAACGCTCGATGGCCGCCGGAGTCGCCTTCTTAAAGGTCATGATCAAGAACGATCTTAGCGCTCCACTCGTTCGCCAACGCTGATCATGCCAAAAGGGATAAAGCCGGTTGTGGTCGTGCCAAAAAGTTGATTTGCTGTGAGACAACTTGTACATTCGTTGATGCCATACATTAATGCCATAGATGACGATCTGGTTTTTAAAATTTGGCTTTAATTTGCATTCGTCAAATGGCAAGTATTGAAGGTTCTATTCGGTGCATGAGTTAGTTCTTTCGATTCTATTAAAAGATGGTGCTATTAAAAGATATGTTATGTCAATTTCAAGTACAACTAAATACCTTAAAAACGCAATAAGTGACTCCTTACAAGATTGACAATATCATATTTTTTTCTCGAGTTAAAATGTTGAGTTTTTGGCGTGAAAATTTCATTTTGCCGGGAGGTTTGCCTTTTTCATTTCAATAAAACGGTTTCTGAAAGTTATCGTTTGTTGGTTTAAGCTTATGGTGAACATGTTGCGACACAAACAAAATGTGAAAACTGTTTTAAAACCCATAGTAGCGGAGATTTTGATGGGAAGGACAAGTCCTTGCGTCAACCAAAAAAATTGGAAGATGAAGATGTCGATGGTTTCTTGCAGTAGAAAGCTCTGAAAACTGGTCAAACCATTAATGGAGAACGATATCGAAAATTATTAATCCATTTAAAGAGAGTTCTGCCTAGAAAACGGCAAGGGGATGGTATAACCAACATGATACTTAATTTTTAAATATCTAAAATCTCTCACTCTACTAGCCTGAGTCCGATCTAACACTAATGTAGTTTTGTTGTTCTATGTTTAGCATGTTATCATGCTCGTACCATTCGAATGGAAATTCAAAGAATCTTCAGCTCCTTAAACAATGGACCTCCAATTATTCGATAATCGTATTGGAAAAGAGGTTTAATTACATTAAACTCTCCTTGCCATTGATCTGTTCGAACGGACCTGCAAGAGCTGAGAGAGGTAGCAAGGGAGAGATAAAGAGCTGACAGGTCCCCGGAATGGAGGCTCGACCAGATCTTAATCTCTTCTTCTACTTAAAACACATAAAATAGTCATCTGGATGGGTGTATTGAACTCGCCAGCACGGCGAGTCGTCGTCGTCGTTGTCATCGTCCTGTCCTCACTAGACACTAGAGTCGCCCTGCGCAGTGGGAGCGGTTTATCGGGAACTAGTTTCTGTCGCCAGATTTGAGCCCTGCCAATGATCCTGGTTGGTTCCTCCTTGCATCCCCGGGATACTATATAAACCGATGCACTCGCTTGCAATCGACATCAGTTGCAGTTCATCTGTCAGCACACAAAGCTCGCCAAGAAGCTTCCAACTTCAACAACAAACCCATCTTCTAATCCAACTCAAAATGTTCAAATACGTGAGTATTGCGCTGCCTAGGGCGCCTTTAGGTTTGGCTGAAATTAGTTCTATTATCCTGAAACGTCGTCCATTATCTTCCTAACGCAGGTCTTCGTTCTGTTGGCCCTCGTTGCTGCCGTGTTCGCTGCACCGAGACCACAGCTCCTGTACACCGCTCCGGCTGCTTCTTACAGCTACAGCGAAAGCTACCGGGCCCCGCCAGCCACGGTGTACAACACCGGGCTGCTGCCGGCCGCTTATCCGGCTACTTACGCCGCTCCAGCCCTCTACAGCGCCAGCTATCCAGCACCGGCAGCTTACTTGTTCTAGAATCTGACCGCCAACGGCAACGACGACGACCAAGCGACCGCTATCGACATGTTGCTCCACCAACAGCCTGGTTGCGCTCTGCATCGCTAAATAACACCAAGCCCCCGGAGAGACCGACACGGAGTGACACATCCGGCCTAGCGCGAACCATAAACAATCGAGAAATCGAGAAGAAATAAATAGAACCAGCATCATTCCATCCAACCAACCGCCGGAACCTCACTTCTGACACTTCATTTGCGGTGCAAAGTCACCATCAAATCCACGCAAAATGCCCTCCATAGACCGTGGATTTGGTGTGTCGCCGACCACGGTAAGGGAGATTTGTAATGCAGAACACGTGCCGGGACAGCGCATCCAGTGGCCACCGGTGCGGGGTGCTGGTGTGCTAATCCAAATAAACAACGTTTCGATCGTTCGTTTACACTCGCGAAATCTGGTGGATTGGAGGACAGCGAGCGGTGGCAACAAGTTCGATCGATTTCAAGTGCAAGGTCAACCTGGAATGGAGCGAAACAGTACGGTGTTTCGGTGCGGAAAAGGAATGTAAAGCGCATTGTGTTCGATTTAAACAGAAAACGGTGAAGGTCATCATGACATCATGACTGCACATTCGGGACTGGGAGCGTGCGATCGAGTCGGTTCGATTCGAGTATTACGGTTTCTTTATTTAGTCTCGTGTTCAATCCTCGTGTCCTGTTACTTTAATTTCGCCCTTTCCTTATCTCCTGATCGCGCTGTTCACTGTTTGCTCTGGAGTGCTGGTGCCATGCCAGTTTGCAGTTCGGTTCGCGAGTTTTTCATTATTGAATTATCGACTCCGAAATCGGATCCGCACTCTTTTTGCAGTACGCGACACACAGTTGATTAACAAACACCGGACAGCCACTGTACTGTTGCTGTGGCTTTCGACCACCCTCGCGCGCACGCACACCTACACATACACACGCAGTTCCGGTTTCGTTTAATTAACTTTAGTTTTAAATTTACTTCCCGCGTTATCGCCTTTCGCATTCTTATTTCTTCCTTTTTTTATTTTTACAAATTCATTCGATAAGTCTTGTTTGGATTTTTCTTAGTATTTCGTTTCTTAACACATTAAGATGGATTTTTCGCTCTTTTCTTTAATGTTTTTTTATGCTTTTCCGTTTTTGTCGAATCGAACAATGTGTCCTGGCTGTGTGTATGTGTGCTCTACCCTCGTCACCTTTCACAAACTACGTGTTATGATGAGAATGCGATGCTACCGAATACCGGTTCCTTCCAGGATATCCCTAGACATCCCTCGGTTCTTCCTCCTTTTTTATTTGAATTCCTACGTTACTAGATGATGCTGGTGACGTTGACGGTGATTCGTCTCATTTGGCAACCGGCATACTTTGTTCGTTTCCAGTTTCCGTGACTCCGACTCCGACAGACGCGTTTGGGATGCTTTGATTGTTTCATAATTTGTGGCAACCATGATTTGATAGCGCACTCCATCGATCATCGCGATCACGGTACGCGATTGGTGGTGGTGGTTGACGACCGGTCAAGCGACGGTCGCTGTGGTGTGGTGCGGTGCGAGATAATAATTTTAATTACCACCAATTAACGGACACAAACACACCAGCATGCATGCTGCCTTGTAAACCGGCTGGGGCTGATAGGGAGCCGAGCATTTGTTTTCACACTTAATGTCCCTCCTTGTCACGATGCAAGCCGCTCCTCCACTCGCCTGGAGGGAGGGGGAGGTTGGGGATGAATAATTAAATTAATCCCACTCCCCACGCAGGAACAGATAAAGCGAGTGAACGGGGTGAAGCGACAACATGGAAGGGAGCTTTATGATACGTTACTGTCGGTTCACGTTACTGACTGACCTGTTTTTCGCTCCGTTTTTTTATGACATTTTTTTATGGATTTACTAGTGACCTCACCCGAGTTGAACCTGCTACCTGTTACCATACGATGTACATTTCATTATTTCATAATTAACTTATCATAGTACATAACGCACACTCCGTCTCTCCTCCGGCGCCTCTGCTCATTTCCTATGCAAAAGTATAAAAAAACACATTCGTTAAATGGTTCGCCTCATCTCTCAGCACACCGTAATAATCAGCAACAACCACCAAGAAGAATGAGCGCTTCGAACGATTGCAGAGTTCGATTAACGTCCATCGTTTGCGATTCTCCTCTCGCTGCCCAGCGCCTGACAGTTCTTTTGATTAACATCCTCGCTTCTTTCGTTCGTTTTCGTGCACTTAGGTTTAGCCCACTCTGGAGGGCGAGAAATCATTATCATTCTAATTGAAATTCGTTTTTCCTTGTTTTGCATTATTTCCCACCAGCGTCGCATACATCCTCAACGTTTCTCCCCCATTTTTCCAGTGGCACACGATCGAATGAGGCGAAAGAAAAACATGTTTTTCAATGCAAATGGTACTGTTTGTTTGTGCCCACCGGTGGTTTGGTTGGTGGGAGGTTGGAAGAAATTCTACGAAAACGGAGCCGCAACGGAATGAGTGTGGAAGAAAGAGGGGGTTGGGAGGGGGATCGAGTTAAGGCAGGTTGGATGGATGGATTGGCGCTGAGTGCTTGCCAGCCGCTCCACCGACCTGCCTGCCTGTCGCAAATCTAACAGATCCTTACTGTACAAACACGCATACAGGCACACGCACACGTACGCACACATACATACACTCATAAATATAGATAACGGTTTAATATGGCACTAATTATTCACAGCATAGATTGGTTTTGGAAAAAGGTGTTTTCCTCCGTCGTCGATCGTCATCGTCGTCGTCGTCGTCCTAATCTCCGTCAGTTCTCAAATCCTACTAACGATCCTGGAACGATAACGAATCGACCCTTCCGAAGAATCCTTTCAGGGCCCAATTCCGCCTTGGTTGATTGGCAATCGACAAACTGCACGGAGGGCAGTGTGGACTATTGGACAGTTGCAGAGCCCAAAACCCAACCAGAAGGTCCCGTGGAATGGCCCGTAATGAATAAATCATACTGCAGCAACCGGGCGCTGAGCAGAGGCGCGACACGAATCCGGAAGCTTTGCCACACGGACACACAGATATACACGTCAAGCACCATCACAACATCCGTCTGCAGCAGCAGCAGCAATGGCGATCGAGTATCGAGTTGTGCATCGCTTGCATCGCATCGGATCTGCTTTTTTCCCCCTCTTTCGCTCACAGCATATTAATGGAAGGATGGGACAGGCAGCGCTGGCATGGAATGGCCGTGGGCGTGCGGGAAAACAACGTGGAATGATAAATAAATTAATAGCTTCTCCGCGTCCTCCATCCCGTCGCGCCAGCTGCCGAGTGCTATCAACGGAACAATAACATCCTCGTACATCTCGTCGTCCTCCGCGGTATGGCAATCAAAAAATGAGGAAATGTGCCCGGGAGCCACGCGGTTTGTGCCAGCACACAGGCACACAGACCCCCAGCACCCATACAAAAAAGCCAACACCAACCAGTGGCCCCCAATGGAAAAAACACCCAAAAAAAAAAGCGCGCACACCAGATAAGCAGAGGCAAACACTGAGAGAGTGAGGGAAAAAAGGCAAAAAGGTTCGTTCGTTGGAGAAACATTTAAGCAAAACAATAGCGCCCTGGCAGCCGGAAACGGAAGCTCGCGGAAACACATACCCGCAGAGAGGGGTGGGCAAGGGGCAGCGGACGGACGGAGCAGCGGTCAACGGAGGCAAACAAATTCCCGGAGCTTTCTGGTTCGCTGAGCCTGGCCAGCGTGCTCAACCCGAAAATCAATTGGATCGTCCTAGGGCTTTTCCCCAATTTTCCCATTTGCTGGCAGCCTAGCTGACCGGTAAGGAGGGGCGGGGAAGGGTAGCAGCAGGTCACCACCACTATGAAGCCCTTCGATGGCGTATTTTTCTTTTTGATGAAATGCAATTTTCAATTCACGTTCGGTTGTCGGTTTTGATTCGGCCGTGGGCTCGCTTTGGCCGCTTTTTGCGGTCACCACTAACGCTAGGGGCCACTCACACACCCTGGCAAGAAACCATAAAAATCGAAAGGATAGCTTGGGCAGCGAAATAAACAGAGAAACAAAAAAAAACTGGATGGAAAATGGCGTAAAACAGATTCTCGTGATCGAACAGCAAACAAAAGAAAAAAACTCCCCAAACATGCCAATTCAGGCTTTGGGCCTAGGTCACGGTCCGGGGCCAGAATTGCGGCCACACCAGGGCCTATCGGCTTCAGATTGCCCTACGCTGGAGCACCGGGACCAAAGTGTATAATTTATTATCCATGATGCCCCAGAACCATGATGCTAGGGACCCTTAACGGTGTGCGCGAGATCGCGAGATCACGTGACAGGATCCGGAACACTCGGCTACCATCCTCTGGCCTGCAAAAGACACCAAACACCAAGCAAAAGTTGTGTTTTAGTTGTTCACCCGCCATCGTACACCCGTACGTCAACAACATGGCGCACATTCCAGTGACCTCGCGGACGCCGACGACGACGACGACAACGACGACGATGATGATGATGCTCCGCTTCGCGTTCCGGATGAATCTTTGGCCTTTACTGTCGTCCAGGACCTCGCGTGCCACTTTGGCGGGACGGTGATGGAAAGATTTTAATTTAAACTTAATGAATGATCATGAAGCTCGCCAGCTAGCGCTGCTCGGAAGCATAAAGTCACGCGAACAAAAAAGGGGAACCACCGGTAGCATCCCATGGAAGGCCACCGGTTTGGCATACCGTGAAGCGTTTCCCGGGGACGGGGGATGGGGGTGGCGCAAGTTTATTTAAACAATAACCTCTCTTCATCCTCGTCCTCGTCCTCATCCTCCTGCTCCTTCGAGGAATGCACTTATCGCGCGTTGCTGTCGCTCGATTCGATTATGAGCACGAACCGATGGAGGCGCCCGTGTCGTTCCCGTTGCACCGAAGCTTCAGGAGAACACAGAAAGGGGCCTCAACCCCCGGGTCCCGGGTTGGGTTGACGGTTTTATCAATTTATTATTTGGATCAATTTTTCATCCTGGGCGCGTGGGCTTATATTTGATCAGCGAAAATGAAGTTATCTCACAAAAAGGACACACCGAGCCGCGGGTGGAACATTGTGCAATTGTGTAGCACACCAAGGTGGCCACGAAGCGGAACCGAGGGAAGCTTCGAAACGAAATGAATGCAGCAGAATACCAGAAGCACAGCGGCCATGATGTGTTGCATTAAAAATGACTATCAATGCCAATGCCATCGCCATCTCCGTGGTCCATATGGCCAGGACCCAGGTCCCGGACACTTCACATACAAACACAAACACTCTCCTCGTACTGACGGATTCCGAGAGGAGGAGGAAATTTTGAATCTTGGAAGCGTCGCGTCACGCTTGTTGTCACTCGTCTTCTCGCCATCGCCACCATTCATTATGTATTTATGTAGCCTTCATCTTTTGCCTTTGATTTCCGTGACGCTCTTCACGTCGCACGGTGTTCGGTGCGGCGTTCGGTGGAGAGCTGGATGCAGCAAACGGTGGCCAACACTTAAAACAGCATTCAGAGCTTCGGTTGCGGCGCCCAACTTCTGTTTGTTCCGATTTTTCTCCATTGCAGTTGCTGGTGTGTTAGACTTTTAAATTTATTCATCGTGAAGCGAGATGAAAGGGAGAGAGAGAGAGAGAGAGAGAGAGAGAGAGAGAGAGAGAGAGAGAAAGAGAGAGAAAGGTTGCTAGTGGCCAGCGAAAACACGTTCCACCACGATGCCGGAAACTGTGTCAACGAAGTGCGGAAAATCATTCCACAAAGACAGCAAACGCAAAAGGAAAAACGGAATGGAGGCGACAACTGGACGACGACGACGACGACGACGAGTGGAAAAGAAAGCAAGCCAAGACGAAATGACACAACAGCGATAGGAAGAGAGGAAGAAGCAGAAAAATGAGCGAACGCTGGAAGCATCTTAGCAGGCGACGATAGTCGACATGAATTGAAACCTTTTTATCTAGTTAATTGCATCTGCAGCGCTCAGAAGCACTGGCGGCGAGTCCTGCAAGCAAGTGCTGCTGCTGCAGCGGCATCTCCCACCCACTGGCCAACCGGAGGAGCACCGGTGGATTAGAACCGTTTCCTAACGACCCCGAAATAGGGATTAGCGGAATGTTCCGGAGAGGCTAAGGTAAGGGTCACACCAAAGCGACTGGCGGTTTAACGGGGGAGGCGTTTTAACGATGACCGCAACGAAAGATTCGCTGCCGAGGATTAAACCGAGGGACTAGCGATGCAGTTTTCTTTTTCTTTTTTCTTCCGTTTGTTCGTTCGCTTTCGCCTTCTGCAATTGCAAACACCACCTTTTTATCCACTTGCTTTTGACGCCCGGGGTTCGGACGTTTTCCCGTGTCGAGAGGCTTTAAGGGGAGATAATTTAATAAATGTGACCTACTCCCACTACCACCATCCTGATGCAGATGCGACAATCCCTTTTCACTAATCCAGACCGGAAACGGACAGGAAACCGGAAGCAGCAAATCGTAGGAAGAGGATTTTCATACAAAAGCATACTGCATGTCGTCACAGTTCGCTCTCTCTCTCTCTCTCTCTCTCTATTCTTCGACACTGAACATCCAAGCACCGTGGTACTTTTTTTCCGATTAACAACTTATCAACATATACAGCACAGTTTCGGGGAAAACTTTCATTAGAAATTCCTATTAGTATAACACATTCTCTCTCTTTCTCTTTCGCCTCGTTCTAGTACTAGTAGTAGTAGCAACATTGGCCACTACCTTTAACCACTGCCACCCCAAACCCACGTTGGCACCATGTTATCGGATTCTTTTCATCGAATATTATCTAGTCTACCGTGGGAGTTTACCGTTCTGCTCCTTCTTTGGCTCCTTTGATCGGTGTGTATGTGTCGGTAAATTTGGCTCAGTGAGTGAGTGTGAAAGTTGATTGACGTGTTGCCATGGTGTCCTGTGGCGTGCATGATTGTGTAAATCTTTAAACCCATTTTCGTTGAACCATTCTTCCTCTTCTTCTTCCTACTTTCAAAGCAAGTTTTACGGAACGTGGCAGGAACGCGCGTGGAACAGCACCACCCACGCACACTAACGGGGATTCAACATAATCCTAATCCATCGCGACGAAGCTTCTCCATATAACATCTTCCTCGAATATGTGGCGATTCTTCTGCCGTTTGATCTGCGAGAGAGCGACACATTCCAAAGTGTCTACCTCCGGTGACACCCTCAATCGGATCGAATTCGATCGATTGCCACCTTGCCACCAATTTTGGGGGCGGTTTTTGGAGCAATTTTCGCTCACTCTTCGATGTAGGACGTTAAACAATGGAGTAAAGGAACGGGTAAATGAGGGAGGGAAAATGTAAAAAAGCTACTCGAGGGAGGAGGGGGGGATAAAGAAAAGAACATTAACATCCTCATTCCGTCCGCTGGTGAGGCGTGATCGCCGGCACTGTCACGAGCATCACGAGACAGAGCAGCGTCCAGGTGGGTGTTGCCACCGAACGGCCGGACCCATTGGTACCGTGCGGTTGCAGTGGATGGGTCGAGAACTCTTTCACCTCGGTCCAATCGCTCAGACCGGCCGCATTGCGGGCAGCGACCCGTATGAGGTACTTCGT
>NC_064877.1:66480646-66483146 GCF_943734665.1 Anopheles aquasalis | reverse complement strand
GAGGTCGTTCTCGCGGCGCGTTCACTCTGCGGTAGCGGTCCTGCCAGCTAGCCAACCAGCTGAGATCGGGGAAAGGGGGCATTCAAAATTATAAAATCGATCCAGCCCTTGATTTATGATAATATGTATCCGCTTAGCCTTAGGGGTTATTGGTGCACCAAGTGAGCGACCAGCTCAATCCGATTCCCTATTCTGACCGGATGTCTGGGGCGCTCTCTCTGCTGCTGCTGAAGAGCGATACCTGCACCATAATGCAAGTCACTAGTAGAAGAATTGTTGATTAAACTAAACCATCAATCCGTACACGACCACCGAGGTTGTTTTACTTTCGGGTAAAATGAATTTATGGATAATTGGGAAGGATGAAACCGTAATTAATTGCAACCAACCGCCGACCACCGAACGTGGAACTAATGTGGTTTAATCGAAGGATAGCCAGGACGGTACGAGAAGCTCCGTGAACAAAGCCAAGCGAACCCGGTGCGAACCAGGAGCGAAGTCGATAAATTACGGAACCAAACAAAGACCAACCGGGCGCTGCAGCAACAAGAAGCCAGCGAATCGGATCCAACGGAGGGCGTCAGGAACATCGTCCTCGGAGTTTGCGAAGCGATGCCTTAAGAAGGAGCAGGATTTATTTGTGGCCAACGGTTGGCCAACACGAGCAAGAGCTCACACAAGAGTCAGTCGTAAGCAAGAAACACGATCGACTTACTAGGAAGATGGTCTTTCGCCTCCGCCACCAACGCTTCGGGGCCATTAAATCGCAAATCGGTACCGGACCGGGTACGCGACGCGCTGATTGCATTCCCTGGCATCCCCTGACGTGGCCAGTTTTACGGAGATGAAGCCAGCAATCTACTACCGGGAGCAGCAGCAGCACCAGTCAGTAGCAGTTGTAAAGTCTTAGTACCGCCACCAGGATGTTTGTGGTTCGTAACCTTGGGGCATTCGCTTTTGAGTTGGTGTGGAACCGAGAGAGTTGCAGGCGGACAGAGCACCTTCATGATGATGAGCCAGGCCACAATCAATCACTTGGCACAAGCGTCGTACACAAACACCAACACACTGGACTGGTAAGACGCTGACGTGGCACAAAAATGGATTCCACAACCCCTTTCAAACCCGCACCCGCACAGCCACATTTGATTGCCATCGATCACGCGGCCACACGGACGGTGACGGCACTCTCCGGAACTCCCTTTTCCCCTTTGATAAATGCGTACGCCGGGCCATTGATCCTAGGGAGGGGTAGCCACTTAAGCAGGGAAAGTATCCTGGGAGGAATCCATTTGCGTGCCGTAGATCGTCGGAGAGACGCTTGGTCCGGTCGAATCCGGGGCCACAGCAAAAGTGCCAACTCACGACCACCGGATAGGAACCGCCAACACCAACCGGCGCACTTGGAAGCGCCTAGTTCTGCATCAAATTATGGATCCATGGATCGACTTGAATGAAGATTGACTTGTTATCGCAACGTGCGCACAAGACACATACACGAGCTGGAACTGGAAGGAGGATGAGGAGGGGGAGGTGGAAGGAAATTCAATTTTCGAATTTCGTGTTCGTGGAACAGAACTGACAGTGAGCCGTGGAAGTATTGGCGTGGAAGTGTGTGACGCATCGAAGGCGCGCGTCTTTATATGCCGAGCTGCCAGGGCCCTGGTGTCGAGGACGCTTTCGCTTTGATTAGCGTTGGATGTAATCAAAGTCGGCCATAAATCCAACCATCCAGCGGTTTAAGCGGTGACTGACGCTGTGTATGTGGCTGTATGTGTGCGGGAGGGTGTGGCAAGAAGACGAAGCTCAAGCGTTTGCTTTGATGTCGTCGTTGTCGCCGTAGCCGTTCGTTAGGACACACTCCGAGTGGGTGCTTTCAGATATAGTTTCCTCGTATTCCAACAATCTAAGGACACACCCACGTCCTGCGCAACATGGAAGGGCTGGAGGAAGAATAATGCCGGTGTATCGATCAGTCACAGTTTCCCCTAGACGGGTGTGCCATATTTATCGGTTCATTGGAGGTAATTATCGTATCGTAGGTCCCTCTCTCTTGCTTCTGGGGTCTTCTGTGTTCTCGTGCAAGATAAACCAAGTGTTGCAACTTGCAGTTCAATACACATTGGCACAATAATAATCCATTTCCATCCAGTAAGTGCCCTTTTGTCTCCTTGGAAGTGTGCTACATCCCTGAAAATGGTGAAAACAGCCTTGATTGGACGTAAGCTCCAGTAACGATTACTCTACGTTACATATCTGTTGTTGTTGTAGCATTCTCATAAAAAAACTGAACTAAAGCTTACCGGGAAATTGGTTGGTTGTTATTGTGCCCAGCATTCCCAGTACCCCCCTGTCCTGCTTGATCGATGCGATCATCCATTTCGATGCAACACATTTTAGAACAACATCTCGATACTCCCGGATAGTGCTGGCTGATGTTTTGCTCTTGATCTGCTGGATAATTGGAGTGGTTTTCTCTTGAAAAGCATTTCCACTCGCC
>NC_064877.1:66458146-66475646 GCF_943734665.1 Anopheles aquasalis | reverse complement strand
AATACACACTCACTCGACGTACGTTTCCCTTCTGGTTCCTACCCTCCACCCCGAGGTCGATGAGTCGAGCTAGACGGGTCGAGTTTCCAAACGAGACTGAGAAGGGTCTCGGTACAGGCGGCCAATTCCCGCTTGCCATCTGCTTGGGCCTTTTTGGGTGAGTGACGGACGCGTGTTTGGAATGCGCGCGCGCGCGCGCTCGCAGCCGTACGCTCCGTGAGCTCCACGACGAGTTTCATCTGGGACGACTGTGCGTGCCGTTGATGCTGGAGAAATGCGACCAACTGCTGCTATGCTGGGGAATGAACCGTCCGTTAATAGCTGCTGAGTATAGTGCGTGCAGACCGCTCGCTGGTACAGTATCGCCATGCCATTATGTAGATAAAGTTTAGCGATTAGCACGCTGTACCCCGTGTTGGAGGGTTTGGAGGGATCCTTTTTTCCTCGTTAAGGGGTGAAAGTCACGTCACGGGGCCCTTTAACCTGTTGCCGCGTGTCACATTCACGTTCCATTGAACTTTGCTTATCCCTTTTTCGTTGATTATCACCCCATTTTGTTTGCCGGTTGGTTTGTTTGTGGCGCTTTCCTTTCTGGGTACGCTGCTTTATCCAAGCAGCTGTTGAAAGAGTAGGTCACATGCTAGTTTTGTACAGATCTAGTTCACATGGGATCCATACAGAGACGTCAGTCAATTTGTTAGTTGATCAGAAGACTGTAGAGAGAAGAGAGTTTGATTGAATCTTTCGTCAATTATTTTTTTTAAAGTGAAATACGCGTTTCTAAGCGCTTCTAGCGAACGTGGTTGGTTCAGATTGCGATGGAGCGACGGTATCGACACTGATTCCAACATTACTGGACTGAATAAATTCAAGAAATATTCCGCTCTATCAAAATCGTTTGAAGATACTTCTGAAGCATACGAAGAGCGTGTATTTGTTATAATACTTGATAATTAAATATGTAAGCATGAATTCGTGTAGCATAGTGCATAGATTTTTTTGTTTTCAAACTGGCACCCTCGTGCATCATCTGTGGGAAAAAATCTGGATAAAAGAGTCCATCTATCGGCCATCGGCTGCCGCAGCATAACTATTGTGGCCCAACTGTATTTCAAACACATTCGCACGCACTGTTTTGCTAAATCGTTTCCGACGTAAACAAAGAAAAAACAACGATTCCAAATCGCAATCAAGCGACGCACTACCAGCGGACCAACCGACCGATCCGCGGAATTGCTTCTGCAATTGATATTCGGAGAGAACAAAGTAGCTGCCGCCGCCGCTGCTGCAGCAAATTCTGCTGGTGAACTGCCGGATGTGAACGTGCGTTCCATAACTTACGCCGCCAGCGGTTCAATCGACCATTGAACTGTACGGGCTGGCAGCATCGTGCATTTAACCCCGTAAACTTCCACCCGCAGCGTGCCACGGGGGCCGCGCACTGTTTGTTCTAATATTCTGCATTTTTATTGTTTTCCCTTCTCTGTTTGTCTGTTCCGCTGGCAATAGAACTAAAATTGCAATAAAAACCACATAATACAGTGGCACCAGTGCTGCCACCAGTCTCCCCTTTCCCACCACTCCAGTCCGTGCTTTTGTTTGAAGCGCGTGAGTAATGGAACAAATCGTGGAACATAAAATCGAACGCAGTTTGAGAGTGTGATAACAACGTGGTGGAGCGAGAAAGACAAAGTGGAAGAGTGGAATCATAATTTAGTTCCAACCGGCACCAAGGCCGGAAACAAGTACGCATGGTTTGGCGGATGAAGTAGTAGACCGACGCGCCTCTGCTCTCTGTTTGGCTACATGTTTCACACGCTTGTTGTTTCACACCACAGCAGGCGTGTGCACAGCAGTGTGCTTTGATTTGCATACTCGCATTGTTCCATGGCGTGCCTACTTTGGAAACTAATAATCGTAAAAGCACCCAGCGAGCTCTCGAAAGCATCGGTGCGATGCGATGGAGGCGCATGAAGCGATGGAGGCGCATGATGCGATGGAGGCGCATGAAGTGATCTCGTTGCGAACGAATGTTTCCGGATTCATAAGCGAGTGCACTCGTTCAAGCCACGAGCTACCGAATCCATTGTTCAATGGCACACACCACGGTGTGCATGCTGGCGAACTGCAATACGCACGTGATAACGATTCTTGCTGCTGTGTAAAGCCTCTCCACAAATGGAGGGGTGCCCATGGCCACCCCTAGCATCGTACCATCCAACTAATTTCTTTCAGCCAGTTCCGTTCCGGTTAGCATCAAAGTGCATGCACTGGATTCGTGCTTAAAAATGTGGCGCAAAGTAACAAGAGCACCACACTAGCACCGTGGTCTTCTGAATAGAGTCCGAAAGACACGCTCCCACAGGAAGGGGCGCCTCCTGGCAACACAGGACACTGACAGGAGCTGATATGACAAATTTTCATTCCATCTCATCATTCCAAAAACCACTGCTTGTTATGGCATCGTGGTAAAAGCCCGGACCGTGGAGGAGTATGCTGGGAACACCAGCCAGTGTCTCACACTCCGGAAGAAGCCGCACTCAAGCTTCCGATGCTGTTCCAACGGTTGGTTATAAGTGGTCGCCTCGCCATCGTCACCATCATCGTGGGCGTCCTAGCCATCTTTGACGAGAGCAGCTGCAGTAAAAAGTGACACCCGGATGGCCGGGGGACATGCAAGATGCGCCTCCGATGCAACATATTCTCGACACTTTCTAATCTCTCACCAGCATACGGCATGTCAGGCAGTTCGCTGCTGCTCCTTCTGCTCCTCCTGCTGCTGCTGCTGCTAGTGGTGGTGGTGCCGTACCGTGAAATGATCTGTCGAATCACGTGTTGCAAAGTTGCTGTGGCCCTGATGCAGGCTTCCTGGGAACCCCTTTCCTTTCTCCCTCGCTCGAGCATGTCAAGGATAATACAATTGGCACCATAGCGCTTGCAGTGCGTCTACGACGACGACTACAATGCATGTTGCACATGATGATGTTAAGGACCTCCCAGCAGCATGTGTGTCGGTGTGTGAGTTTCTTGCATCTAAAAGAAGGAGTAAAGAGGAGGGCGGTTGGAATTTTCGAAAAACATGCTCTCCAGCAATGGTGGCGTGCGATTGAAATAACTTTTCAGCAATCCTTACCCACCGACAGTGGCACCGATTTGAAAGCTACCGCATACATATAAAATACGTGACTTTCGCCACAAAAGCATCACCACCACCGTTGCAGAGTGAACTGGATGAGAACTGCAAACTGCACCGATGACAGGTCCCCTTGGCCCTTTCATGTGTGTCACGAAGATGAAATAATTAAATTAGACTTTCAAATGTATCTCAATGAGTCATAGTGGAAGAAGGGCAGCTGGTAGGATTTATTGCATTTTTCTATTGCATATCCCTCGGTGTGACAACCAGTTTGTAAATGCATTGCAAAGGGGGATGAGAACTGGGAGCCTTAACAACAACCGGAAAGGCAACATACAATTACTGATCTCATATTATCCAACAAACCACAACACAAAACCAACCAACAAAGGATCGCTCTCACTCTCTCTCTCTCTCTCTCTCTCTCTCTCTCTCTCTCTCTCTCTCTCTCTCTGGATCGATTATTGTGCCCACTGCCGATGGTAGGCAGCGTCTAGACGCCCAAGGCAACGTTTCGATTCCATTTCGGCATCGATCTGCCCACTCGACCGGAATGAAGTAAATTCCTTTACAACGCAACGTCTCATCCCTTTGTGACCTCCGCAGCCGCAGTCAAGCGATCATAAATTGTCTGCGAAAGTACCCCCGGGGCCCCCCTCGAGCTCTTTGGCACCTCTTGCCGCCGATAATGTAGCCAAGCGATTGCCTCACGTCTACTGTTACTGCTACTGCCGACAACAAAACGTACCACATTCACTTTTGGCAACATTTTTGCATGTGGAACAGCAGATTTAATGCGGAACGGAACGGAAAGAGCACTCCGCTACTGTCTGCAACCCTTAGGAGTCCTCGAATTGAGCCTGGAGTGAAAAAGGCATCCTCCTGGCATTCCGGTTCCAATTCCATCTCGCTTACACCACCCGCAGCGCCACGAGAGTGTTAGTTAGCACACACTCCCTACTTCCCCCCCCCCCCCCCCTGGGGGTCAAAAGGATTTCGTTTGCCTTTTCACGAGATCATTGGCCAGGTGCCAGCTTTCGCAGGAGAACAGGATTTGCAATGACCCCAATCCGTACCGGCCTCACTTGAGGAAATGTGTAGAACACAACCACTGAGAGCCAGAGCGTCGTGTTCCTTGGTGCGGTTCAACGGTATTAGCCTTCCTCCCACTCCCCGTCGGGTATCAGTATGCCGCATGCAGCATAATGGATCCTCTTGGAAGCTCTTCTTTCAAGGCGTAAACAGGAGTCTCTTTTCCCTTCTCAAGATGGTGACCAGAGCGAGGACGAAGGACCAAAGGGTAGCAGGTGAAGGGGAGGAAGGTCAACTTAAATACACTTTTTAGCCGACATGTCAAGCTCTCGATTACACGTGATCCTTGACGTGTATTAAGTTTCATGAGCGGAACAGATGGTCTTCATTTGGAAGCCAAGGCGTGGCCATCAAACCACTCATTACCGAGCACCGCACCGAGGCACCATCATCACCATCATCACCGCATTGGAAAATGGCAAATAATTGAAGGGCTGGAAATTCGATGGAAAAGTATCATTTTCCATGTGCCCTCCAGCTCCAAACTACCCCAGGCCCCAGCGTGGAGTCCAGACACTCGTCGATTGTCGAGGAGCGGTTCCGTCGCACGAACGGGCCAACCCACTCAATTAATTTGATTACAATCAATTGCTGGATTCTCCCCTCTCCCCCACCCCATCCCCTGAGGCACGTGAGGGAAAGAGAAAGAGCTTTCGAAGTGCCATAAACGTAGCTCGTGCGCCTTCCGCACCCGGTAAACAGTGTTAAGCGAAAGTAAACTTTCCCAGCTTCAGCACAGCCCCGGCCGAGTCGAGTGCCATCCCGCGTGGAGCGTACTTAGTGCTCTGCCGCAGTGGCATGTTGTGAAAACATTTGGCAGCTCATAAAGGGCTCGGCGAGGCGTGCGCTCGATTGCGCTCCGTGTGCCTGGAAGCGAACAAAAATCGATTTCAATTTTAGACAAATTGCTCACAACAACGCCTTCGAGGTTTCTTTCGCAGGAAGCTGGTGCTGCGGAGTGCAATGCTATGGCTGGGATGTGGGAGCAAAGCATAAACACTGCCAAGCTGCCACAATTATCGTCACAAACGGTAGCGCCTCACGCCAACGCGCGTTTACGGAATCGAGGATTGAATCGGGCCCGAGAAACGACGAAGGTTTTCAGAGGAAATGGAAAAAAAGGAATCGCTTTAAGGATTCCGGTCGCAGTCTTGATTGGTCTTCGCGATGACGCCACAGTACCGGACGCAGAGTGCAATCTTCGCAGAGTTGCAATGCGAGAACGAAGGCGAGCAACCAGCTGGAGGGCCCAAGGATAGAAAGCAGAAGAGAAAAACGTCCTCAGTCGGCCCAGTTCTTGAGCTGGAAAGATTTAGCGGCTCTGCGACTCGAACTTTTCGATTCCTTTGCCGCCTTCCTTTCTTTGGAATCCGTTCTGCCATCTTCCATTACATCTCGTGGCCGGACAGAGAAATGCCTTCGCACGGCCAGCACCTAGCTGCTGACTGGCTGAAGTGCTGAATTATGAGTGACATCGATAGCGGCGACCAATGCTCATCGTTCGCCCAACTTCTTAAAAACTCATCAACGAAAGAGATTACCCAGCATAGGCCCCTCACACGAACGCAGCGCGCCAGACCTGGGTTGCCAAGCGGACCGAATGTGAACGTTTCAAGTAATAGCTAAAGTTGGTGGGGGCGGTGGAGTGTTTGGTAAACTTTCTTCCAAGAAATCACTCTCATCCACACCGCACGGTCCTTAGCATCACATTCTCCACCCTGCGCTCGACATCATTACTCTTACTCCGGCTCTGTTTATCGGTCCTTGGATTGGGTCTCGGTGATTCATTCCCTCCCCCCCAAAAATCCCGCGCACACTTACGCACCTCGCTAACCGAAGTAAAGTGGAAAACGGGAGCTGCGCGTGTGTGCGGCATGTGCGTCGTTCATGAATATGAATGAAAGTAGTAGTCACAACCCAAGATTTTCGGACCGGGACTGCGAATGGGACATGCCTTAAAAGCGGTGGTGAATATTATTCCCCGATCTGTCATTTTGTCAGTTTGCTTCTCCCGTTGTTGTCGGGAGGTGCGGGATGCGGGGCGTTGATGTATTGTCGCCTCTTGCTCTCCCTGCTTCTGGGTGGCTGCACCGGGCCAAGGCGGAGGGTGCAAAACCTGATGAAGCCAAAAATGGTTCTCATTAAGGCCTATAAAGCGGAGCGATACGGCCGATAGCGGGAGCGGAATGGAAACTTGCGCCATTTTCCTTCTCTCTCTCCGAGCGCTGCCCGGAACCACAGTAGGGATGAATATAAATTAGAAAATTAATGCATTACTCCCAGTTCCCAGGCACAAACACAAATAAGGGTTTCCATTTTGAAAGCCCCGGCTAACCTGTTGTGCGTTTTCCATAATCTACCCTCACCTCCGAAAAGCATCTGGTTGCGGTACATTATGTTGGAAAGTTTCGGGCCTTCAACCTTCATTCTGGAGTCTCCTTGGAGCTTTAGGGTGGGAGCGTTTTATGTCGCAAAACTATACGCACCATATGGTTCCCATCGGTACCATATGTGCGCCCAAAAAACCCCAAGATCTCAGCTTCCATTTTGCATTAACGCCTATGCTACTCGCTGCTGCTGCTCGCTGGTGGTGCTCAATCATGTGCCCTTAATCGATCGATCGAAAAGTTATTGGCACTTACGTTCGCTCGCTCACTTGCTGGAATCGGTTCGCAGCAGCCACGAGGGCGACCACTTATTGACTCTGCGCTCCACGGTCACCCGGACTAGGCTACTTTGTAGAGTTCTTGCCACATTATAGCAGTCAACCCAGTTAAAAGGAGGTTATTTAAATAGTATTGACACCCTGACAGCGAAACCATGAACTCATCGCGTTCATTCGTCCGACCCCAAGGCGGGTGTTCTCTTCTGCGTGGTTCCGTGTGGCTTGAAGTGATCCTTCCGTCCTTGAGGTATCCGTATCCGTATTCCCATCTGATGACAACTGTATCCACTCAGCTCTGCCCAGGGTGGCAGTGCTAAAGTGTGGCAAATGTCATGCAAAAACCCTGCAGAACGCAGAGCTAGATTGCGCTTCGATAGACAGCGACCGATAGTGCCGCACGAACCGGGAAAAACCGTTTCACTGTCTGATGGAGCATCGGTGCCACATCCAATGCATTTCAATGAGCGCATGTCGCCGGGATCGAAGAAGTCAAGCCATCGTCGTCGTCGTCGTCGCATTCGTTGTCGTCATCGTCGTCGGTGGTGGCCTTCATCAATATCATCCACATATTGCAACAATTCTCATGAATTGATGATTGCAAATCCCTGGTGGTGCCACACTGCATCCTGGTGCCCCTTCTGGGAGGTTCGGGGGTGCCCGGTCACTTTCGATTCCCACGGAACGACGACACGTACGTGTCACACCGCGGGACGGATCTCACCTTCTCTTCCCTGGCTCTTTTTTTCTAGCTGGCTGGCTGCTGGCTGGCTGACTAGATCTGGTTCTGATGAAGGACGGAAACGGTCCGCATGATCCAATCCCGCTCGCTTGAGGCTCGATAGCGTTGATGAATCCATTTGTCACATCGTCACATCATCAACGGCATCATCATCATCATCATTCGCGGCCATATCTGACCGAACCAGGCAGGCAGGCTCAGCATGACATCGGTCATAGTGCGGCCGTGGCGCGGATTTGCTTGATTCCGCGCTCATCGAACGGCGCAACCATTGAAGCCCCAGGAGAGCCGTGCAGCAAAAAAAAAAATGCACTTCGTTTCGCGCTGATGACGCACACCGGTAGCGAGGAGATTTCTAGGATCAGGTGGCTGACGAAAATGGACGACAAGGCATCAGTCACTCGGGTTCGGTTCGGTGCCGATGAAAGAAGTGCGTGTAACCGATAATGTTGACGATGGAGGGCAATGATGCGTTGTCCTTGGGCGCACCGGTAGCCTGATTCTAGCCAGCATGATTTTCGGCGTCTGCAAAACGGATGGTGATGGTGAGGGTGGTTTTTCGCGTTGTTTGGAACCCTTTGGTGAAAGCAAAAAGAAACCATTCGTAATCTGATTTGCATCCTGCCGGGTGAGGTCAAGCGCATGGTGCAACCGTTTTAATGCAATTTCGATTGGAGTATCAAAGTTTCATTAACCAGTGTATTGCATTTTTCGTCGGTCTTCATTGGAGATTCGTGCTCGATGATTTGAGATGAAAAGATGGATATTCGTTTGCTGAATGATTAAATTCTCGAGATACTTCCTTGCAGTCTGTTTTTTATATTACTTTTTTTTGTATCATCAATTTTTTAAGATGACTTTTAAGATTCTGTTCAATTTGTAGCAAGAATTTTCTGCTAAACTGCTGTATCTTGAACAGTTTTACTCCGATTACTCAAAGTTTTTTTTTTTAAATATTCTTGTAAGATTCAGAAAAAAATGGCAAAGTAGAATAAAATACTATTGCGTCTTTGAAACAATTATTTAAAAGTTGAAAATCTTTCAATTTTGAGAATTTTGAAATTGCTGCTAGATACAGTCAACTTTCTACTGGTAATTACTAGTAATTCATTGCTGCTCAAAGTAATACGCTATAAATATATAAATAACAACAACATCGTACTTGAAAGTTCTGTTCGAGACATTTTTAGGGTAACGATCATTCATTTAACTAATGTCTGTAGAATGTAACAGGTTTACGTCTTTGTCATTCGTGTTTAATTTTTTTTTAGAGTGAGGACGACCATCCACACTGCCAGCTCTACCACAACGGTCCACCATTTGCTACAAAACGTCAACTGTCCATCAAGTGCTAAATGAGTCAAGACCACTTCACCCCCCAAAAATTTGCCAAACTGCAGAGAAAACTTTAGAAAACAAATGTTACCAGCCAGGCTGGTAAACTGGCTGCATACCCTACACCGTGGTACAGGCTGTGAACGGAATTTCATTTTCATCCGGCCGGAACACATGACTGAAATGCACTGCCGCCGTAGGCCGCCAGCTAAAATTTCAATCAAACAAACCACCGTTCCCAGGGTGGAACGGTTCGGTGTCGAGAGCTTTATGATTTCTATGCGATTTTTTTTTTACCTTTCGCCACTTCACGTCCAACACCAGCCATATGCATTCGTCCGTCGACCAGCACCAGCGTAACGGTACTGTGAAGTGCAATGCAGGGAATTTGGTGAAAGCGAAAAAGGAAAATCCGTCGAAAACACGATGGCAACGAACGGTCCGCCAGGACCAATATGCAGACCGGTATGCATGACCTGCCCGAATATGATGCCGCTTACGATTGCCCGTTCGGAGAACAGTGCTCACTTGACCGACCTGCTGGTGCTGGAATTTTCTGCTCTCGGCCAGCAAAATCCCGCCCTGACCTACACACATACGTGGCACTCGATGCTCGCGCCCTACATTGCAGGGAAAATTGCAAATTTGCGAAATCATCCGCGGACGAGGTTTTTCTTTTTCGACAATTTCCTTCGCTCCTTCCATTCCTTTGGGGTTGGGTAAATTTACATTTCAATTGCTTCATTAATGCCCTAATTTACTACCCGGCCTCATTTTCGAAACCGTGGGCCCTGAGGTCCGTGGCAGCGCCGTGCACAATGTAGCCGATGCCTATCGAATGCAGCGCACACAAGGAGTCCAATTCTTGGGCAGCACAGCAAATGCACGCCCGGTTTCGTACTCGAAACAAGTTGACTGCTTTGTAGTCCTTTTTGGTACCATCCAACATTCTCTCGGTAAAAAGCGATGCCCCGCAGGGTATCGCAGAGTTCTCGAAGTGGTCCAAAAGGATGCATTCCAATGCCGGTCGCTGCTGTCCGCAAAACTTCGGATCAGATTAAAACTTTCCTTTGAACACGCACACCACCATCGCCACAGTTTCTAGCGACAGGCCGTTCTCTGCTGGCTGTGGTTGTGGTGCTGCTACCGAGACTGCTGGCGACCGTTTTTCCGATAAATTCCTTTTCCCTCTTTTTAGTGCAGTGCAGAATACCCTTGGCTAGGGCGCGTTATCTCTGCTCCTCGGCTTAGCAAGATTGTCCGGTTTATGGGATATCGGATCGAGAAGCTTGCGCTGAGTCCGGGCTGCTTCCGGGATGTAAGGTTTCAATTCAACCGTAAAACGATAGTAAATACTAGTTTTGCTGCCTTATTTCTTCTGGTTACCGCCGTCCACCGTCGTTTCTCGCTGGCTCGCAGCACCAGAGTGTCTTCTTGCTCAGTGCAACATCTTTCTTGTGCGAACTTTGTGCACCTTCACGGTGGTGCGATACTTGGAAACAGTTCCCAGGATGTAGTGCTCCGTGACTATGGGGCAAACAAATATCAGACAGCAGCTGCTGCTCCTGTTACTGCTCCTAGGGGAGGGAGAACACCGAAAATGGACAACTTTTACCGCCTTTCAATTCGACTACATAAAAGCATAAAAGCGAAGGTACCGGAAGTCCAGGGAAATCCAGGGAACTGTATACAGACTTATGGCCAACTATTTTGCCGCTTTCCGCTGCGGCACACCCAGCTGCCAGTAGCCAGTTCTGCACTTTTGTTAATTAGAAAGACACCGCAGGAGGGCAGATTGATGACCTGGGTGTAAAGGTGGGCAGGTGAAGAAAGGTGAAGCACCTGGGACCTGGGAGATTTCTCCGAAAGCGGCCGACCGATGGCTATTCTCCGAAGAGAACGAATGCCCATAGACCATCTGTGTTCGTTCCATTATCCATCCAAAAGGACGACGATTCCCACATTCGATAACGCCCCGAGAAGGTCCGATCGGCGCCAGTCCAACGGTGACGATGGTCCCGGCTTGAATCGTTCCGATAACAACCACCCTGGTGGGCGCGTCGTGAATCGTAGATTTGTGTAAAATTGATTTTTTAAAATATTGATCATCATTCTCACCGCCATCTCACCGTCCTCGGCAACCGGTTGCCAGGAAAGAAGGACCAGAAGACATTCTAACGCTGGCGACCACGATGCACCAGATGGGATGAACCTGGGATGCAGGAAGACGCGAACAAAAAAGGAACACCGGAAACGCCGCCACCAAGCCAAGGTTCACGCCCACCACCGGCAACCGCGCGACGACGACGTCATCACGTTGCCACGATGCGACCACCGAGCGGGACCACCACCCCGTGGCTTCGGTTCTGGTCGGTTGGAATTTACTCACTTTTCCTGATCGAATTTTCCCGCCCGTCTGCCCACCCGGCATCTAAATTTGATTTGTGTCGCTCAATTTATTATCCAATTTTCAGGAAATGCGGGAGCTCCCTCCCTTTTTTCCTCGATTGCGCCACGATCTGCGATGCGCGCGAGTTACTGCGATATGGCGTTGCAGCGAAAGGGGAGCCTCTGCGGAAAAGGATCGACCTGTGCGTCGGGAATGCTCGCAGGCTGCTTCCGTTTGCCAGATCACTTCGACGACTTCGATCCAGGATGGTACGTGGTATGCTGGCATCTTCCTGCTGCTGCTACGTTTGACCTCAAAACCTACATAAATCGATTTAGTGGCCCAATGCTCCTCCTCTTCCTGTTCTGCATGTGGCCTTGTACCAGTATGTGTCGGTGTGTGTTTCTCTTTTGCGGGAAAATGAAAACGAAAATGCGTTAGCAGTAAGCGAAATCTCCCAAAAATACACACCATCAATTGTACTGGTGCTGCTCGAGTTCCGTTGGTCCTCCGCTAAAGCCACGCTTCGAATTCGAGGAAAAACAAATGGAACACATGGAGGGTATCCTCCAAGGGGAGCCAGGCAACATCCGTCCGCCGAAACCGGCGAATTCGAACCGACGACCGGTACCGTGGGTGCATTTGCGTTACGTGACTTTCCTTATCGCGACCACGTTCCGTTTCAGCCACACTCGCAAGAACGCCACAACTAGAACACGGCGGCGTGCTCAACAATGACGACAATCGGCGCGACTGTCGACGGGATGGTGTGCTGTAAGCGTTCGCTTAATAATTTACAGTTCTATCCTCTCGCACTCGGAATGGAATCTGGCGCGGCACTGCCACTAGCCACCAGCCACCAGCCACCACCACACGCAGTCCGTCCGATGCTGTGATTGTGTTTGGACTTCGTTTCTAATCTACACCAACTTAGGCCACACATTCACTGCCTCACTATTTGGTGACAATGCGACAAAAACCCAACCAAACACAGACACAGACACAAGCGTGCTTGTCCTGCAACAGCACCATGATACCACGGGAAGTTGGCGAGACTTTGGCTTCAATTCCGATGTCGACGAGCGACGATGGCGACGATGGCGAGGTATCCTGCGAAGACAATGATAAGTGAGACTGGCGCACGTCACGACGGAAACACACAAAAAACGGAAAGGCCTGGCCCGAGAAACGAGAAACAGTTGTTCCATCATGTGAAAGGATTGTTTGCCTCGGACGGAATCTGAACTGAAACCGCGCTCAGTCGAACACGAACCTCCTAAACGGGACTAAAGGCTGCATGCCGGGATGTGAACAGACGCGCACATGCACACACATACAGTCACAGTCGGGGACTAATTGCTGTGTTCCATTTTCCCATTGCCAAACTCCCCCGTCACTGCCGCTACCGGTTTCGACGATGGTTTGTGTCAAGATTGCAAGGCGAAAAAAAAACCCCTTGGGACTCAAGTTTTCCATGCGCACCGATGAGCGGTTCTTTCAGCCACACAACGTGTACCGCAGGCCATGCGCTGGATGGCGTACTTGTGCCAACTTGTCAATACATGGCCCTGGTCCCTTTTGCTGGAACTGGGAACTGGGAACGAACGTGACGTTGGATTTGTGTGCCTTGCGCCCTAATTTGTGCAAGTATCATCATGTTGCTTGCTAGCACACACTCATTCAGCGTCACCTTTAATACGCTGGGCGCATCAGGCCGCCAGGATGGTGAAGAGATTGTCATTACAACTCGCGACACGAGGAACCACAGCATCGCGAAGCTACCACGATTTCCACTCCACCACGGATTGCATTCCGAGCTATCGCCAGCAGACTTGACTTGAAGTGACAATACCTCCCCGACATCGGCACGACAACGACAACTTCTTCTTCCTGAGCGAACTGTCAACTTCAGCCAGCGATGGCGATGGCGATGTCGATGGCGATGTCGAAGGAGCACTGGTACACTCGCACCTCTACCTGGGAGTACTCCATTTTCCTTCGAAGTTTCCTTTTTTTCTCTCCATCACATCACACGCACCACAAGGCAGTCCAAAAAGGAGGTCTAAAGAAGTGGAGAATGATGTGGCAGCAAATCATTACGCAAACTTTGTGCACGATTAGCGACCATCATGTAACTCAGAGTCAGAGTGGAACCTCGAGGTCGAGCTTTTGGGCCAAGCGTGCGATGCGCAGGAAATGTGAGACGCAACACAACAAAACACAACAAAAAAAAAACAGGGAAAACCATGCTCACCGTGTGTCAAGAGAAGCATAAAATTTGATGAAGTTAGTAAGAGCGCGGAGCGAAGGTACACAACCCCTGGATGTCGCCTGTTGTGCTTCACTTTGACGCTCTCCTGCGCGATGGCGTCTTTTGCTGGCGCCACAATGTCGCCCGGAAACGGTGTGTGGGAGGACCAAACGGCGAGGAGCAGAGAGAGAGAGGAGACTCGTGTGCAAAAGTTGCTCATTTAGCTGACTCCCCGTCGGCGTCATCGTCCTCGCGAACGTCGTTCGGTCCGGTTGTCAATCGGAAGTCAGAGGACAAAACTTTTCCTTTTGCAGCGGCCGAGCAATCGATGCGGATCTGGAGCGGCTCATTCGCAACGAGAAGCTTTTAATTGCTTCCATCAAAAGCACTCCTACATTCGCTGGCTGGCTGGCTGGCTGGCTGCGGTGTCTGTGCGGACTGGACTCCTTCGCTTCGGTGTTCGCTCGCGTCCCTCCATTCCGTCCATTAGCTGAGGCTCAAAGTACAAGAGAGATCAAGTCCGGTGATCCACTAACCTACCTTCTACCCCATACCCCTTGCTACCACTTGCTGGTGATGATGTATGCTCACTTCGAACCATTTTCCAACATAATTAAAATGATGGAAATCCAATCTTAAAACCACTTCAACCCCCGATCCCGGGTACCCGATTTGAGCGTTTTAATTGCAAACCGGCCACCGATCGTGGATGGGGATGCGGCTCGATTATTGAGAGAGAGAGAGAGAGAGAGAAAAAGAGAAAGAAAAAAACACACAGAAAACCCTCCTCGGAGCGTTTGTTTGGTTTGGGCGAGATGGAACGAAAACAAATCCAGATGATGACTCATTCCAGCAGAGGGTCCGCCTTTGGATGCCCTTTTGCTGAAAGCAATCTTCCTTTTGCTATTCCCACAAATCAGGCACCCTTGAACGGAGCTGATACTGATGATGCTGCTGCTGATGATGATGATGATAATAATGTGTGTTACCATTATTATTCAAATGCCGTCCAATGGCAGTCGCCCAGATGTCGTGATAGAAATCCGAGATGGATTATATAATTTACAGCTGGCCGGTTCGGTGCAGTTCATCTTTACTTCCACCCTTCTGTGGGGTGGTAATCAAAAGAATCGCACCAACGAAGTCCTGTGGAAATGAGCTCCCTTCCTTGAAACAGCTGTTTGTGTTCATTTGCGCGAGCTCCCAGAAGAGCAACTTGGTTCATTCGGCGAAACGGCCGAATCGGATATGTGTTTACGGGTGACTGTGTTTCGCCAACGAAAAGTATCCCTCGACGACGACGACAACCATGGTGCGTTGGTTGAAGCTTTGCACCGCTACGGTAATTGATAATGATGCTGCAGAGTCCCCCGGCATGCAGTTGCAGAGCCCAAGCCCAGGATATCCATTTTATGAATGAAAATCAATTCGAGTTGCTCCGAACGCTGGAATGGAATTGTGTCGTCGCAGTGAACGCCAGAGACACACAAGAAAGACTCCTCTAGACGTGTAGGGGGGAGGAGGAGAAGAAGGTGAACGAGGGAGTAAGAAAATGGCGCTTGGAGCGCTCGTAACGCAAACAACGCCAGCGCGCTCAGACTGGCGCCACGATGTCGGTCGCCGAATTCTTTTGCCGTTTTGCCATTTTGCCGAGGAAAATGGAAGGAAATGGATGGATGGTGAAGGCAGGCGACCCAGACTAAGTGGAAAATCGTTAGCTCGACCTCAGCACCGAGTGAATGTGAGCGAGAGAGGAAGGAAAAGGAGGCAGGAAAATATGAGCAATCGAGCAACGGTTGGCATGGCAGGGTGAAGAGCAGTAAGAGCCACGAATGGACCGCCCGTGGAATGGTCGCTGATTGTTGGCGCAGCAGGAAGAAAAAGAAGAAGAAGAAGAGAGATGCCTCCCCTGCTGGCCGGCATGCTGGCAGAAACGACGCGCAGACCAAACGAACGAAATTGCACTATCGCCATGGAGCAACACAAATCGAATCATGGAACACAAAGAGATCGCCCGCAATAGGATATTAGCCGGCGCACACAAGAGTCCCGCCTGCCCATCGGATTCCTTCATCCTCGGTTCGATGGCGATGGCCATGTTCCAACTGTAGTGCCGCGGTGGATCAATGATGATTAGAAACGCCGCGATGGCGTGTAGCGAGTTGTAGGACCAGGGAGTGGCGGTGATGTTTGTCGGTTTAGTTCCACCGAATCGCCTCCACGTGCGACGATGATGGATGATGTTGTGTAAATAATGAAACATAATACCGGTCGGTCATTTTAGCTGCCAGGACAGGGACAGGAATACGCGGGCCAGCGACCTAGCCGATTCCTAGCCTCGCCGTCATTGATTGTTGATCGCCAAGTTGATGCGATGGCAACATTTTAAAAGCATAATACTGTTAATCCTATCGATTGTGGAAAATAAGGATTTGGCCGTCTGATCTGGGAGAGGGGCGAATGGGAGTGAGAGAGAATGAGAGAGAGATGGCAAGGAAAATAGTTGGAAAGATTAAGCGTAAGCCGGAACTCTGGTTCGCTGGTAATAATGCTTTGGCTTGGCATGAAGGGCGTGTGGTTTCGAGGGTTTCCAACCACCATAAATGATTAATGCTTATAGGACTTCGATAAAGGCATGATTTAATCATTAATAAGTTCCTCCATACCAGCGCGCACAGGACGGCAGCGAGCTAGTGAACATCATCAGTGGGTGTGCTCTGTAATGCTCTGTGAGGGTGATCGAGCATCCCCACTAGTACTGCTCGTAAATTACTGTACAAAACGAAGAGCCGCTGGCAGCTACCAGCTGAAGCACTGCACAGATTTTCTTTCGCGAAAGAAACGAAGAAAAGTGCTTAATCTTGGAGCATGTCTCCGCTTCTCTTCAACAATACAATCATCTTACGGGTGGTGGTAACCGTGGGCCTTCAGTTCTCTGAACTGAAGACTGGCCCGAGTGCAGCTTACTTAGAGAACCTTAAACCCAAATTGAATTTCATCTCATCCTTAGCCCCGCACAGGGCAGGGCAGGCTGCGTCTGTTACTCATGCTGCAGTACCATTACTGCACCCGAGCACAGGAAGACTGAAGAGCTAAGGAGCCTTTGGCAGCCGTTGCTAGGCGAAATTGTATTCCATCGTTACGAGATTGGCACACGGGTGCCATCTTCCATCGGGGGCAGAAGGGTCCCCGCCCGCGAGAAGAAAAATCGAGCTTTCGCGGTCGCTTTCCTGCGGTTTTGCTGCGGCGCCACCCCTTTACCGTGCACATCGCTGAGCTGAGCGGAGCGCACGAAACTATAAACTGGCAGCTGTAAATTGAAATTTATTTCACTCCTTTCACTCCAAAGGCCGGGGCTCCAAACTTCATTTGACGCAGTCACTCGGCACAACGGCTGTGGTAGAGGATGGGAGACGCAACTCCGACAACACCACCGTGAAGAAGAGAAGCAGGTTCTGCAGAAAAGCATCAGCAGCAGCAGTTGTTGTGTGTTGTTCCTCGGTCGTAATTTATGATAAACAACAATCGAATGAACTTTCGGTGCGCTGGAAATGCTGGAGATGTAGAAAGTTGCTTGAAATGCGGAACATGCGGTGCACCACCGGACGTGCTGGAGCACTGGAAAGCCGACACTCCATTCAATTTCGACTCTTCCTGTCTTGGGGGAGGGCACCAAAGCTGGACTATTAATGTGATATGAAGATTAAAGTTTTTAGAACACGCCTATTACGTAATCGCAATCGTACATAAATTCTGGCCGGTGCGTGATAAGTACATGGCGTCAAACATGAACTCTCGAAAGCTTTATGCTGTGAGACCTACATATCTGGCTTAGACAAGCTTTTCAAAAATGCATTAATTTTCTAATTTATTCCACCGGAACGAATCCATTC
>NC_064877.1:66410646-66450646 GCF_943734665.1 Anopheles aquasalis | reverse complement strand
TACGGCAGAGGCCCCTTCCGATGGAGGTTGCATCGTCGCCGCCCATCTGACTGCAATCCTGCCCCGGGGGGAAAGTTGATTTTCATATTCCTATAAATTATCGGTTCCGTTGCCTATTCCCGGTTTGCTAGCCCGGCGGCCACGGAACATTCGAAGGTTGGTTTATTGGGCCACATTGGGAGAGGGGCGAAATATTGGAAATTTATGGGAATCAATGGGAGAAGGGCAGCTGCGGTGAATGCGAATATGGCGCGCGGATGCAGTTACATCCTTTGCATATGTCCATCATGCGGCAATCATATGCGAATCTAGAAACCAGATGGATCCCGTCGCGCGTTAAGCTTGCAGTTGAGGTGAGGAGTTGAAATCCGTGCTGATTTTTCGCGTGCGTGGCAACAATATTATTCTTAATGAAATGTTTTAAAATCGTTTCTTTTTCGATCTCGATGCACGAAAACAGCGCTATTTACGGACCGCCTCGTCGATTGTTAGTCGAGCTGTTTTGTTTTGAAATATCACCTTGACTTCAATACAATTACTTTTTTATGATTGGATCCATCCATTCGATCGTGAATAGTATGTCTTTATTAGTGCTATCATATTGATGTACTTCTTATCCAACGTTAACCATCTCCCACTTAAAAGTAATCCAATCTGTTTGTATTCGGCGTAATGGGGAATATTTGTTAATTGTTAATTTGTTTTCGATTCCATTCCGACGAATTGTTTTTGACCCCATTACCAAATTGAAAAAAATTGAACTAACACCCCGTTAGAGGGATTTTCGCTCCAAGTACATGCATACAACATCATCAGTTTTGCACAGTTTTCCGATAAAATCAAATCCAATCTCTATTGATTGCAAACTCCTCAGAAAACCGTACCAATAATGAATCTACGATAACCCCACTTCGTGCTTTTATTATTCGTGTTCCCAGCAAGTTCGGGTTTAAGGTAGATCACTGCTGTCACTGACGCAAAATCCATGTTTGCTTTCTGAGAATTAAATTGCTCTAGCAATTCTCTAGCTGATGTGTTTGGATGAGCTCGCATTGTTTGCAAACACTCTCCACTGCAAAGAATAGTTTTCATTCTGCAAGTATAGTTTATCACTCATACTAATGGATGATTCTGTTCGAATTAATGATTCCACCGATTGCCGAGCCTAATCAAGTTACATTTTAAGTGCCTCCAATTGCATTTAGAATTCAATTGTAAATCCGCTTTTTCTTCCTACTAAATTCCATCCGCGTGACTACTTTATTCAATGTGGAAACAATGGATAATAATTAACACCAATATTGTATTAAACACGAGTATCGAGTGCACGCGGGCAATGCCGTGTCAGGTTGCATAACAATGAGTCTAATTTCACCACAATTGATATCCGAAAGTACAACAGAACGGTGCTGAGTGTGTTGGATAATTTCAAACCCATTTTTTGTGACCAGGATAACAAGTGACGGCCGGGACAGGAATGGCCTGCTAATCCAAATACATTGTTTAACAACTATACCGCGCCGGTGCTTAATCCCTTTAAAACATATCGGATGCTCATTTGCATTCCCGTGGTACTGCTCACTCTGCTACTACCTTCTCCCAGCTGGCAGTGGGATTAATTATAAAACGCAAACGTTTTAACGGTCGCAGTGCGCCCCCAAATCCCCGGTCCGCGACGGGGCCCTTTCGCCAACCGAGCGACCAACGAACAAGGGCGCCAGCTGATTATTGTTTTTGAAGCCCTCAAATAAAAGTTTCACCAGCCAACAGGGCGCTGGAACAGGGCTCTAGCACGGCTAGTCAGCAACAGGAAGCTGAGCTGAGCGCACGACTGCGCGGCGTACTCCATAATTAATTACATGCACCGCAATCGTGATGGCCTGCTCCACCGGTTCAGCCCTTTGCAGTCTCCAGCAAACTAATCGCTTGTTAGTTTATTTGTTGATTCACATTTAATGAAACGCTCCTAATGGGCAGGTGAAATTGAGCGAGTATGCTGTCGACGCCATGCTGCGAAAACATAGTGCCGGATGCGAGAGCTGCTGTTAGTGGTGGTCGTTGCGTCGCGTCGCGTCGTGGATCACGCAGGAGACATGAAAGAGTTTTCATAAAATAGCATCAATAATGCACGGTCCAAGCATATAAGCACTGCACTGCATGTAGTAGTAGTAGGAGCAACAGCACAGCGGTCTAGGAGTTGTGAACCGGATGTTGGACATGGTAGAGGGACGTGGTTCAAACCGGTGGGGGGTTTTTCCATCGTGGTGGCAAACTTTTCATTCGCTACATTATTAATTCGATCACAAACCTGTGGCATCGAGCGAGTGATCAATTAGGAGCGTTGATGGCACAGAGAGAAAGAGAAAAAGGAACTCTGCTTTTCCTCGATTTATTTTTTCTTCCTCCTAACAAACTCCAACATAGTGCTGGTTTGTTGCCCCGTGGGTTAACCTGGGCGCCGTGACCTTACATTTCCCCGTCCCCGTTGTCAACGTGCACGGTACACGGTTAAGTTGTAGTTTTCGTGCGCGATTTTAATTGTCTGTCACTTTGGGCAGGAACAGAACAGCGGGGGCAGGGTAGCATAATTTGATTAGCACTACCGCACTTTTACTCAGCAAAGTTTGCACTCGTATGAACGCCTGCAGCTAGTGCCACTAGTCGTGGTGGTGGTAGTGAAAATCGGCCAAGCACTCCTGGTACCCGGTCGCGCTCGCCATCGCGGTACTTAAGTGAAGACCAACTTTTCCAATATAAGCGCAACCTCCTGCACCTCAAGCGCTGGGTGGGCCACAGGGTGTGGGGTGGCGATCTTTCTGCTGTAAGTTCTCTTCTCCGCTTGGCTGCTCTCGGTTGGGCCAGCGTGTGAGTTGGTGCTGTAATTTGTTTTACTCAAAACTTTCGGGCACGTGCACGTCAACCCAGTCGCTAGAGAGTCGGTAACAACCGAAAGGACACAACTGAGCAGCAATCGTATGTCGTGCGACAACTATCTGGCCAAGAGGTGGATGATGGAGGTGGTGGTGTTCTACTTTGGACTACTTGTTCTTAATGCCTTCAGCCGGCATTTCTCTCTTCCTCCCATTCGACTTGTCAGTTATGATGGTGCATCGCTCGACCGACCAACCGACGAGTGTGATCATTACCACCGTGCACCCATCCATCCATCCATCGTGGCGTTCATTGTTTCGTGAAGACGCGAGCTCGTAGCCCGTGGGCGCAAACGGCACTGCACTGAACATTCGAAGACGTTCCCGGCATGTGCTTCCGGGTGTGTTGTAGCATAAAACACAAAAGTTCACTTTATTTCGTTAAAAGTTTCGTGATTGTTTCCATCCCTCGCACACACGGAGCGTGATGTCGATCCCATCGGATGCATTCCGTTTTTTGGGTTTCCAGGAAGGAAGGATTCATCTTGGTGTGCTCTGGGAGCATTCGATTGTGTGTTGCCGTTGACTTTGTCTTCACCAATCAAGCAATGGAATGGGATCCAGAACAAACTAACGCGATAGAGAGAGAGAGAGGGCATCCCGAGGTGAAACAGTAAAGGAACAAGTTCCGGATTGTACCGGAATTGAAATGTATATTACCATACCAATGCTGCTGTTCGGTTGCTTCTTCGGCAGTTGTCTAACTCTTCAATCGCAGAAAGAAACCCGATCAATCAGGCGATGTAATCTGCTTTCTAGTCGCCGCCACCAACTCCCCCCCGGGGTGGAAAATTGCAAAGTTTTCCAATGTTTTGCTCAGCATTCTGTGCTGTAAGACAATTCGAAACTAGCGATTATCGATCCGAATGGTGAAAGGACACTTTTGCGCCCAAGGGATGCTGGTTGCACTTTTTAGTCATCGCACTGGATCGCAAGAACAAAGCAGAACGAGCCACAAGACGGTGGTCAACGTAAAGGCAGAAGGCAACATGCATGCACTGTGTGTGCTTTCTTGCTGTGTCTCCACACCTTTAGCTACGGAGGTCTGTGGCTGACGTCCTTCAGCTCAGGTCCTTAGCATGTGCGTCTTCACGATCGGTTCAGCGAACAGTGACCACAATACACATACGTGTGCGTCCTTGTGTATGTTTGGACAAATCAAGGCTTCGCTCCATTGATTTCTCTCCCCCAGCCGACCTCGAGCACACCTCGAGGGCACTGCATGTATGCCGGACGACTGCCGATGATGGCGGTCAGTTCGGTTTGAAAACAGTTCGATTGCCTATCAGGAAAGGCAACTGGGCGGGCTGGCAGAGGGGAAACACAAAACGAGGAACAACATTCCGTCCTGGCAGCCACTCCTGGATCGCCGAAACGCAACAGCAGCAGCAGCCGTACACAACAACAACAACAACAAGGACGTAATGAGATTATTTTGGGGAGAAGGTTGGCAGCAGGTTTGGTGTGCAGCAACGCTCGGTTCCGCTCGGTATATGCACTGGTTGGTTGGTTGGTCAATCGCTCCGGTTTAGTGACCATTAGCATGGATTCCGTTTTGCGTTTTTATGTTGCTGATTGCGGGACTGCCAACCAACCAACTTGTGACCGCCTATCCTGATGCTGTGGGATGTTTCGAGTGAAATGGAATTGTTGGACCGTTTGAAGCGTTTAACTGGGGACCAGTGTGGGTCCCAGTTGAGGCCAATTGAAATCGGAATAGGGAAAACTGGTTTTTCAAGTTTTTTGGCAAGTTTTATTGGAACGTTTTATTTTTTGGGTTGGCTATCGATCGCAATGAAGTGTTACATTCGTTTTTAATGAACATACTGGATCGACGATCAACATTATGTTTCTGTTTTATTATGTTGCCTCATTCCAGGAGGTGTTGCGAGAATTCTGAACAAATAAACTTCCTTTTGGTGCGCTCGTGTTACCACTAGCACTCCCTTACATAAAAAATAAATCAACATCACATCACACTACCTGCACTTCATAACTGACTGGCCGCATACCGATGGCTATATTTTATAATCCATCAAATGTTATCAGCAACCGTAGCAGCGCCAGTCGTCAAAGTGAGAGAATGATAACGACCAACGAACCATCGAATGGCCGCCGAAAAAAAACCGACACAAAAACAACCCTCGCCAGAACTGCGAACTGATGCAACATGCATTTCGTATTCGCGGTTACTGCTACTGGCAGTCAGAGCTACCACCGACCTACCCAACCTTATCTCGTTGTGATCCCCCGCGGGGGGATGGAGATGATCCACCCTTTTGTCCCTTGGGATACCCTTCCCCGGGTGCGCTTCACGTAGCGTTCGTTCCGCAGGCGCAGACGAACGGGAGGCAATCAACAATTCATGAAAAACTTCTTTTTCAACGCACGGGGACCACCCATTGACCAGATGTCCGCCCGTCATCGGGCGCGTCCGTCGATCACGTTGAATGAATAAAGAACCGAACGGTGCCTGTGTGCCTGCGCCGGTGTTTCGCTTCCAGAGAGAACCTAAAAACAAGCTGCAAACAAACGAAAAACCCTTTCCCAGGCTGCAAACCACCGATGTGATGCGCTCGGCTAATTGTTTGGAAGCACACGGGAAAAACCGCAAACATGTACGCCCGGGTTTTATGTCTCTACGGTTCTTTTTTTTTTTTCTTCATGCTGCACATATTCACCCCCAATGGTGGTGTGCCGTGCTGGGCTACACACCGATGCATAATCGATGTTTCCACGCTTTCAACCCAGGAGAGGAAGTGTTGCTGGCCATAGAGGTGGCACCAGGTGGCGATGGATTGGGGTGTAAGGACATCACCTTCAAATCTGATTTACTCACTCTCTCTCTCTCTCGTGTACGTTCCAGAGGTGCGAGCTGTTTTTGTGGGTGGGTGTGGTACGTGTGATATCTTTATGTTTGCCACCGTCGATCCCTAGAGTATGGCACAGGATGTCGGCTCCATCGAGACCTTGTGGCTTCAACGCTACTGCGTGCCATTGGATGGATGATCCTACGTCGAAAGGTTACAGAAGTCTGAACTGCGATAACACCAAAAACTACTGTATAATATTATCTAATTAGGATTTGTAATATTCTACTGTTGCTTAATGTTTGCTGAGATTTAATGTAACTACAACAAAGGTAGTGGTTCCTATTTACCAACAGTATTCAAAATTGTTGTTACAAAAACTGTGTTGCAGCTGAACAAGACTAAACCGAGCATTCAGACGAACAAAATAATGAAACCGTAATACCTCTGCCAGAGAAAACCACAACGCACGCTGAACATCCTTATTATTAGTTTCTTCGCAGGGCTACAAACCAAATAGATAAGATGCCAAGATCCAACCAACGAAGACGGCAAGTAAACCTCGTAAACCAAGTAAACACAACCAGGCTGAGTGACATGAGGAGAAGAAATTACTTGTTTGAAAACCAACCAAACCGTGTGGTTTATTTTGACAATTTTGCTCCTTCATCTACCTTCTAACCCAATGACAGGCTAATTTTTAAACTTTATTGTGACCAAAACATTAAGCTTTATTATTTTATCTGTTATATATTTAACTAAAAAAATTCAAAAGTACTTGGTCATATTTTAAGGAATATTTGCTACATCCTTATCTGTCTTAATAGCTGCACTTTATGGCCTCTGGACAGATGCTTCGTGGCTCCGTGCTGAATTGTCCTTCATATGCAAATCAAAATCCTTTATTTATAGAAATTTGAACTTCAAAAAGTGATTGTTTTTGCAGTGATTGTGTTGCAGTGATTTGTTTTTTCAAAAAGTGATTGTTTCTATAAAACATGTGGAATGAATGATTAAGAAATTTAATATTAATGAATGTAATACTTGAAGTCGTTATTGAATCTTAAGAGCCGCTTTAGCTGGAGTTCAGGATTTATCTAACCATTGCCGTTTCTGTATTCTTGTGAAATGCAATCATAGAATCCATTGTTACCGTCTATTCATTGTTACTTATTAAAAACTATTCCAATTAATTTAACGGTGTTTTCCATGTATGTCGCCTATCTTTATTCCGACGAATTTCTGTTTAATCTACTCTTCACAATAACTAGTGATGTATCTGTATCCCCCTCACAGCTCATGTCTCATCCTTCATCGAAGTAGGAGAAAAGCGGATCCACTCCCCGCACATTCGGGGAACTCGTGAGCTCCCCACCAAAACGAGTTCACTATCGATGCGCGTTGCGAACGCATTTTTATGAGCTGTTATTCACGCGCCACGGTCTTGTGGATCTGGGGACACGACAGCAACACAGCGAACGAGCGAGCAATCATAACATTATGCATTATTGCCAGCACTTACTCCTCAAACTGGGTGAGGAGGATGCAACTGGTTATGATTGCGCCACCCCGGGTTGGTGATAGCAGCGGCGACGGTCAACGGTTCCCCCAACGGTTGGTCACGTTTCGGTTCGCGCACTCAGCAGCAAGTGGCGCGCGACTTGCTCCATAGTGATGTCGCGGTACAGTGTCGTGCTTGGGGCTGTCTTATTCGTTTTTGTGTCCGCCTTTTTCCTTTGCTACGTGCATGGAATGAAGCTCAAGGACCGCCGACCGCCAACCGATTGGTGTGCGACCCTTTCTTTCCGGTTTCGTGCTTCGTGAATGGCAACTACTACCACCACCCGGAGCAGCACCACCACATTCTTCTCCTTCAAACAAGATACCCTCTGGTTGCCAACGGACAGTGCTGGATGCCGTACCGGAACCAAGGATATCGTGTGTCGTCTGGGCCACGCTGGCAAATGAAATGATTTGTTGCTTCAACATCGCGAACATCGTAAATTACGTTATGACGTAGGGCGACACTCTGTACCGAGGGAGTGCCACCGTTGCCACTCCCAGCACCACCAGCACTGTGCGAGGTCACTGGACAGTCGTTTACTGGATGAAAAATGAGACAGCTCGGGGAAGTTAACTCCGCTGGTCGGTCGGAAAATTGCACCGGAATCGGAATCCTTTAGTGCGGTTCAATTAAAGAAGCGACTCAATGGATCTCCTTTCGAGTGCTTTGGTCAACTCCCTCGCCATTTTTAAACGGCATGAAGAGCACGAAACGAATGAAAAGGCCACGGTAATCGATGTGGAATCCTTCCGATTTCGATTGCTCGCATGCTATTGAATCGCGGCGGTGATCGATTCATCGTGCTCAGCGGGAATGTGCTTTGATCGCGATGATCAATGGGGGAACGCCAAGACGAATCAACACCGTTGGATGCCCGATTCTTGGTGAATGCATGCTCCCACTCTCTTTCCTGGTCTCTTCTTTCCAATTAAAAATTCGTCCATGCAAGCAATAATTGATTACGGCGACAGCAAATCCATCCATCCATCTATCCATCCACCGATGTTCGCTCGCAACCCGAAAATGCAATCAATAAAGTAACAAAAGAGAAAGAACGCGACGCGACGTGGCGGGGCTTTTCTTTTTGTCCGCGCCGGCGAATCGAGCCATCGAAGTGCAGCAACTGCTGCTGCTGCTGCTGCTGCTGCTGCTGCTGCTGCTCGGAACATGAGGTCCACGAAAGGCGAAAGCAGCTTGCGTGGAGAAGAATGCATTATGCTGCCGCTGAAAGCACGGACGCCAGTTGAACGCTCGATTGGAATTCCAATTGATGTCGGAATAGTTTTTTTGGCGTTGCCCAACACACTCGCCCTTCGACGTCGCTGGACGGACTCGCACGCGCGTTTCCGAGTGTTCCGAGTTCGGAGAGTGCTGATGCCAGCAACCCCCGCACATACCTTGGCACTGGAGGGAAAAGGAAAAATGAGAGCAGCCGCCGGAGGGGGATCACAAGACATTTGTGGAAATTCTGCAACCGTTGCACTCCCTTCACATGTCGCGTTCGCATGTGTCGTGGTGTGTGTGCGGTGCACAAATCTCCGGCATTTAATCTGGATCCTTTAAATCCCATCAAAGTGAAGCCAAGGAGCTTTCTCGTCGGAGCTGGTGGTGCGTCGCGAGTTGCTTCAGATCCTGTAGCTATATGGGCGGGCCGGTTGATCGTTGCTGTTGCTTGTGCCATAAAAGCATCATTTATCATCGACCTCCGCAGCGAAGTCAACTGCATAATGCGCCCAGGTAGCTGCACGGACATCGTTGAGGCATGTTATCGGAGACCGGGCGCTTTGGAAACATCCGCGGAAACGGGACACACATCACCTAGCAACAGGACGAGGCGTAGTGCATCGTTTTACGGGTTGCCATCGGTTGAAAAATTTGTAAAATTCCTCTTTTGTTCCGAGAAGAATAAATTCATTTCAGTTCGTTTTTGTCCATTTCCTCGCAGGCTCCACGGGAACCGACAAGGTTGCTCGGGTTACTGATATTGGTTAGGTGGCAGCTCGCTGGCAGTTCGCGTCTGACGCCTTCTTCTACTCCACCGCACACACACCAACAATGTGATATCACCAAGGCGCGCCAGAAGAAACCGGAGCAATTAATAGATACTGACGGAGCTGGCAGAGAGTTTTTCACAGATGAGTTGGCAACGTTTCAGGAAATTACTTCAACGAGCCAGCCAGCCAGCCAGCCAGCAAGGATTCCCTTTTTTTATCCTGCTTGTCTTGTCTCCTTCCTTGTTCTTCTCTCGCAATACCTCGCTCCTGCAGTCGACTTTGTGTCAGCCCGTTTTTAGTGCTTTCACGGTTTCGAGTTCACAGAGCGGAGCACACTGCGGGTGCTTACCACTTTAAGCACAATTAACTATGCTACCTGATTCTGCACAACCGTCAGTCTGCCCAGTTCTTCGCTTTCTACACCGGCCAGGACGGTTCAAAACGTTCGAAAAGATCATTCTTCTGCGCTGCAGCTATCTGCTGCATCATGCTATGGAGTTCTTTTTTTTTCCTGCTTTTATATAAACGAAGCGTGATACTAATACCCCTTTTCGCGTTTTTCTTTCGCGTGCCTAGTGGCCACAGAAACGGTTAGAAATACGCCACCTTTCAAAGGGCCAAGGGCGAGCAGGATAGTTTTCGAAATCGAATCGAGCAGTAACCACCACCAAGGAGAAACGAAAACGTGGTGTCCGTAGATTCAAAACTACCAGCGAGCGAGACGGAATCGGTGCGCAAAGTTGGATGGAGAAAGTTTCCGCATTTCATTGCTTTTTCGTGAGGAAAAATTGTAATTATTAACGAGTGTCACCGAGTGGTGGTGGCCCTAGGACCAGTGCCAGAGACCACTATAAACAAACAAACTTTTCACATTTCTCAACCCCACGGGGTAGCCAGGCAGGAGGCTACGGAAGCACGAAGCTGTGATCGTGTCCCCGGGAGTCGTCATTTTCAATGCTGTCCGGCTGTCTTCACAGGGGCGTCATGCCTTTTATTGTCAGTCAGAGCGAGAAATGGAAATGAAAATGCTTTGCTGCACCAGTGAGAAGCTTCGTTGGTAAGGGCGGCGCTGGTAAAAACCGGAAGCGAGGGCATAAGTTGCGCTGTGTTCGTAAATTACGAAGAGCGAAGGGCTTCCTTCATTTACCTTCAATCGGACAACTCCACGGTGGTGTTCTGTGGACGGTGGCTGTTATATTACGTTTACCGGGAACACCGGAAGCACCCATTCATTTGAATTTTCATAAAGTTTTCCACGAAAGTTTGGCCTGGCGTTGCGTGCGTACCACAGCTCAACAAGTGACGTTCAAAGGGATTTACGTAGCGCGGTTGGCTTTCATTGGCAAGTGCAGCAGCAGCAGCAGCAGCAAGTAAGTCACTGTCAGAAGTTGTCACAAGTGGCAGCCAGCCAGTGGTCAAGCCAGCCAGCACGAATACCCTGCTCGATGTCTCCAGCCAAAGCCGAAGACATTGAGCTTCGTTTCGGTTTCCCCTGGCGTCGGTGGCTCGCTGTTTGGTGTCTTGTCTTGCCGCATCAACTATGCATGCCCGTTGTGCTGAAGCACATTGTTGTCACTTAGCATAAATAACTGGAACCAGCTTCGTACTCGAGTGCATATCAGTCTATGTCAGTGGCACATGTCACGTATGCCACACATAAGCACACGCACGCACACATACACAATGGATGCACTCGACAAAAGGCACAGATTTGCGTCCCATCTCCGACTTCATCTCCTCTCTCGGGTGCCGTCTCGGTTGCCATTGTGCAAAAGTGCTTGAGCACACATCAAGAATGACGGCTGCAATACAGTGCCTTAAAGACTGTCCCAGAACCGCCGCCGCTTTGAGTAGATTCTATTGGCAAACAAAACGCACACACATATATGCGGTCCTTCTTATCCCGATGCTCTGCACTTCATCTCAGCTCCAAAGAAAAGCAGTTCCAGCAGCAGCAGGACAACTAAATCCCTGTCGCTAACATAAACGGGCGTCACCGAGCGGTTAGCAATAGGATCCGTAACCTTTTGTTTCATGAATTTTGCATTCGCCGGGGTGGTGTCCCCGGAAGTCGTACCGTGACAGCCTGTTAGTAGTGTGTTGGTAGCAGATCTGGTTGGCAAGTTAACTTTGGCTGCGGATCAATTAACATTTCCGACAGTCATCTCGCTTGAGAAGTTCGATCGTGGAACAGAAAACCGGAACAGGGTGAAGATTTTAATCGATTGCCAGTTGCTTCTGCATCATTTGACTTGGAAACATCGACACTGATCCGTTGTGAAACCGTTGATATCGAAGATCGTCCTTGAATGTTGCAGATACTATTCAAAATTACTCGTATCGACTTCGGGGACTAAAATGAGTGCCACCGGTATCCTTGTGAGTGCTACGTCCTCGTGAGTGTCAGTGTTCGGCTGGTGCTCACCAAAATGAACGTCAATTTTGTAACCGAACAGCAAATAAGTCGAAGCAAACGTGAGCGACCTGGTAGTGGCCATAAATTGCAGAACCTCATTTAGGGTTTGCTTGTTAAAGTTTCCTCAAACAAACCATCCCCTCGCTCTATACGCTCTGATACGTGATGAAATGAGCATTTCGTCTCCACCACAGCCCTTTCTTTGGTTTTACGACGCCATACACCCAGTCCAGAGAGTCCCCTGGTCACCTCTAATCTGCTCTGACTCGCCTTGGTTAGAACGGGGGGAAGCCCGCACGGTGAGCAATAATCGAACTAATTAGCGCGTGGACCCGAATCGAAGACCGGATTTGTACCGCCAATCCCCGTTCTCCGCTCTCCATCGAACAGCGAACGACGCGCAACAGTTAATTGAACGTCTTGTCAACACAATCCTGGGGTTAATTTTTCTTCACGAAATTGATTTAATTAAGATGAGGCGAGATTCCAACGCCGCTGGGTGGCGCTGCTCAAGCCTTCACTAAACCTCAAACCTAACCAAGCAACCAAGCAACCATCGCAGCGGTCGGTCCGAGGTTCGATAGATTCTTCCATCGCACAAGGAATGGCCGGCTGCCATCACCGACACCGTTTACCGATGTGGGTCATCGGTACCGAGAAGAAGGAACCATGCCGTCCGGTAACCAGGTTAGTAGTAGTCGTTGGGCTCAATGTCCGATCCGGAGGAAATGGGTTTGGCGATGCCTGAGGCATCGCCAAACCCCAAAAATAAACCCCCGGAAAGGGGAAAACAACCTCCATCTCTCTGAGTCACGACGTGTCTTCGGTAATGCTGTCGCCAGCGTGAAGCGACCGACCGGGCGAAAGTGGAAAACCATCGAAAGCCCAAGTCATTCCCACGAGAACGCGCCCGAACGAGCACCCGCTTGTCCCAAGGATATCCCACCAACCCACCAATTGGTACACAGTGGAAAAAAAATATGAATGATGACAGTTCGTGGGCGGATGACAGTTTGATGCCCATGTCGTCATTGGACCGAAGGGAGAGAGAGTGAAGAGGCGACATTTTTATCCTCCCGCAATCACTTTCTGCGGCCATCACCGGGCTCCGGCTTATGCGATCATCCTCTCAACTGCGCGGCGTACACGACACGAACAACAAGCTCGGATTTTTGGGGAGGAGAGGGTCGAGTGGAAGAGTAGTAGAGGGGTTGCGGAAATGAAATCTCACCAATCAACCGCGGTCCGCGGTCTAGGCTCTCCCCTTCCCTAGCATCGAGCATTCCGCATGACAGTGACAGTCAGGAACATTTGCTCTGGGCTGATGATGGAAGGGTTTCTCCATGTGTTTTCCAGGTTGTTCTTTAAAATTAATCCTTAATCCCCCTCTCGCCCCGTTTCGGTTCCGCCTCCCAATGTTTCAGATACCGGAAAAGGGATTTCCCCTGGGGCATTCATTATACCAGCAGCAGCAGCAGCATTAGCAGCAGGACCAGGGAGGTGTACCAGGTACCAGCGCACCCCTGAAAGCGACAGTTTTGGAGGACGAAATCGAAAAAAGAAAACCCTGCAAACAACAAGTGCCTTTTGACGGAGCAACGAGAATTTGGCAATTTGTTTATCATTCTTTCGTACCCGTCCTGGCGTCCTTATTCCTGGCGTGGCCAAGTTGTTTGTCGAAGGGATTACATCGATTTCGACCCACTTTAACCACTGTCAGGGTGAAATTTTGATGCAAGGGTCTCAATAGCGCGGCCAGCCATTATTTTGAACGGCCCGCGGCCACGTCCACGTCCACGTTGCAAGTGTATGTGAAGTGTGTTCATTAATTGTATGCTGTGTATATTCTATGTAATTTTATTCTATACCTATGTTGGAATTGGAGATTGTTGAAATATTTGCAATGACAATAGTGCCCGTTAAATTTAATGAAAAAACATTTTCTCATCATTTTAACATTCGTCACATAATGGAGATGGAGATCCTTGGGTAATTTAACCATTTTAAATTGCTATTACAAACCTCTGGAACGCTGAAATTTTACGGGTTACCTGGCGCCTCCATTATCTGGTTTTGGCAACGGAGCCACATCGATTCGTATTTTCAGCGCGACGACCTGTTTTGAAATAGTATCCATGGCCACGAACACGAGAACCGGTTGGGTTTTAGTGGGAAAAAGTCAAACTTAATAAAGCCATGCACCTCCAAATTATGTGCTAAAATGAACCGCAGACTGGCTGTTAATTTCTTCTGAGGCACGCATGCTAATATTAGCTTGAGACCCATGGCTTAACGTGTTACTTATTTGTAAAATACGGGGAGAAAATAATTTAATTGTCCGTTAGCACGATGTCCGTTCTTAACCGCCGGATTTAATACTGATTTTATTATCCTCGTTCGTCCTACATTTCCTCCAGTCATCGCCGCTTAACCGGTTTAGTCACCCGGATCTAAAACTGAAACCTATTCTAGAAACCCAACATCTTTGTATTATCCTAACCCACCACCTATTTAAAAATATAAATTATTTAACAACGGTAGAGTGTAATAAGTGTTGTTTCTCAATTTAAAAAAAAAGTCATTATGTAGCTGAAAGGTTTTATTCATATTCGTTTCTACTTAAAAATGTCGCAAAACCAGAAGTTGAATTATTAAAACGGTTTGGAAGATACTTGAAAAATGTGGTTGCGGCTATAGAAAGTTGGTTGAGTGTATAATCTACGTCACCCTTTAAGGTTATCCTTTGCGTTTATATAACGGCGTTCTAGTAGACCTACCAATGTATCAATTGGTTCAAATGAATCAATAAATCAACAGGTGAAAAGACCGTCAACATTGCATTGGTGCACTGGCACTCGTTCTAGTTCTTCAGTTCTTTTCAATTCACTCCTTAATTCCCTGTTTGTTGAGCTTCATCATTTTCGCCCTACTACGTCCAGTAACTGAACTCCATCGAAGTAACAAAGGGCGATCCGCCATTCAACTGGTTGCTAGGTATCTGCCGCTGCGCTCCGGTCCTGCTACTACGATCAACCTTAGCTCACCGAAGCCACAATTTGCTGTCGTTTCGCTTTGTCCCACCATTTATAATCATATTTCATGGCCCTTATCCTGAAGCGCCCTGGACGTTCCACAAACCGGGCCGATACGTGCCGGGAATGGAATGGAACGGAAAAACCGCACGCAAATACCGGGAACGAGCGCAAAAAAGGCGGGAATTGGCGGGGGGCAACGAAAATATGTGAAGTGTTTGCTGATACACGCGGAGCGATTGAGTTTGGTGCTCGGCATTGGCTCGGCCACCCACCCTGTCTCCTGCCCCCGGCACCACATGCCGGCCTAATGATGCGTATTTATCAACTTCAAGGCTCTTCGACACACATTTGACCGACCACGGTGGGGGGGGGGGGGGGGGAGGGAGGCGTACCTGGTGGTACACCATTGAGGTTCCAAAGGTTTGATAAAGCGGACCACCACCCTCAACCCCGCTTTCCGCAGCCCCTTTCCACAGATTCGTCGACGTGGATGGAGTAGAGAATGCTAACATCGGCGCTAACGACAGCAGACCCCCGGACTTTCCGTCCGGTGCTGGCACGGTTTATCAGTGAACTTCCAATTAATTATAGTTAAACATTGGGCCTGGAAACCCCAAGGGTTTGGCGGTGAGGCGAATGTGTGTTAGCTGACCAGGATAACTCGTTCAGCTCCGCGCCGGGAAGGGGAGCACGCCATATTCGGTGGATGATTTGGTGCCGGCTCCAGGCGGTCACCCGCACAAACGCTACGTGGCAGATCCGTCCCGTCTGATCCGTTGACGATATCGGACGCACTCGACGGAAGACCGGGTCTGGGTCTGGTGGATGGCGCGCTCTGTGTTGTGTTTATAAACCCATCAGCTGCTGTCCATGTTCTCGACCCCTATTCCGCCATCATCAGCATCATCATCAAAAGCATAATACAGCGCGATGACCTGTCCACGGTCCGTATGGTCTCTACAAACTCAGTGTGCCATGGTGTGTTTGACCGAACATACGCATCATCGTTTACCTATCGAAAAATGTTGCAGTCAAATACTACGAGCGAGATAGAGGAGACAAAGAGAGTGATATCGAAAGAGAGAGAGAGACGGAGTGTGTGGCATGTAAACAACCATCCTGAAGGTAGCCTTTTCCCCTCCGAGACCCCACGAAAAGGGGCCACGGATTTATTTGTAGCAAAAGCGCGTTCCATCCAACCTTCGGTGCTCCCTCCCCCAGTCGGGGAGTATCGGAAAACCCGCTCTCTGGCACACGCGCCAGTTGCAAGTTGACAAATTGGTCCCCCTCGGCCTCACGAAAATTCAATACAACCTCCGCTCGGCCTCTCCGCTGGAGTGATGGTCACGTTGTTTGGAGGCCATAAATTACCCAAATTATCATATCGCTCGGTACGGCACGGTACGGTACGGGACCTTTGCCATCGATGTAAAGTCGGTCGGTCGGAGGGAAGGTGACATTGTTTTCGTTGATCCCAGCGGCTCGGCAAGCTACTAGCGCACTCGCCCGCCACGCAGAACCAAATGGACAATGTCGTGGGTTTAGTCCTCTCATAAACCGCTCGGTCGTCTGCATAGAGGTCGTTCACAGGCTCCGCTGCTGCCGTTCTTTGCTTAATAGACAACGAGGACAAACGGACAAAAGCACTTCCATCCCACAGGCCCGTTGAACCATGCGTGGTGTTACACCGTAATGTCCTCCGAACAAGACAAACCCACGGTTCCATTCACTCATGGGGCATTATGTACCCGGATTCTGCACAACACACACCAACAGACCTTGTCCACGGCCAGGATTGTTGTTCTACGACGATTCGTGTGACTTTCGGTCCCCCCTTCCATCAGCCACTCGCCTCACTTCGCTCATGAAGTTATGTGGCCGGTTCCGGTGGCGGCGGCAGCAGTGGATGGTTCCGAGTTCATTTGCGGAACGGAAACTCCCGAGCAAACTGTTGTGCCAAAGCTTTTTTGGTGTTTTTTGTACTCCTCGCCGCGCACTCCTTTCCAACATTCCACAGGCTTCACGGATTTCTTTTTTTTTTTCTTCGCACTGGAGTTCCGTTTCGTTGAGTACACAATTAGTTAATTTGCTGCCACGATGGCGCGCGCGCGTGTAGAGCAAGCAGGTTTACCGACGTTTAGCCACGAATTCCAATTCTGACACGCCCCCACCCCACCCCGGAGCTTGCTTTAAAGCACGAGAGTCGCTTTCGCAGCAGTAGTCACTCGGTAAATATTTGGATAAATATGGCGGCAGCGAAAATACACAAAATACCCGCGCTCGTGGAGGCGGAAGCGGGAACATATTCGGTTTTCGGTTTCTGCTCGCTGTCCTAATCAACGCCTGCTTCGATCCGATCCATCCGCACCAGTGCGAACTAAAAAGTAGTACAAAATGGAGCCCCATCCAAGAGTGCAGCGACTAGTTTGCAACAAGCAGGCCAACTCGTTTCTCACCGTAAATTGCCCCACCGGTGCCACTGGCTCCAGCAGCTCGTTAGAAGAAGTGGCAAAAATCTAAAATTTAATTTGCTCACGCCCCCCCCTGAATCTCAAACCAACCAGCAACGGCTGAACGGTCCATCAAACGCAACTCCACGCGACGGAGTGTTTTATGCTGCTCCCAGCGCTCTAAGGCTACATTCGAGCGGTGGCCTCACCACCGCACAAAGATGGCGTTGGATGTGGTGTTGATGATGGTGAATGGTGTTGATGCCGTTGCCATCCTGTCGCTTCATTATTGCATTTTCTGGCGTCCCGGGCCCGCTCGTTTCGGTATTGCGTCAAGTTGTAAAAGTGCGAATAAAATTCATTTCTCGGTCCCGGGAGGACTCGAGGCTTGTGGACGCAGGAGCAACACACCCGGTCCCGATAGCGTACGCTGGGTCACGCCTGGCGCCCGTGTACGCCCGTTTCTGCTCACAAAGCAAAGCCAGTGGCGACAGGCGAAAGCTCCATATTTCACTTCGACCAGACCGAAAGCCTTGCTCGACGGAAGTATGAGGATCACACCACCCCAGTTCTGTCGGCCTCGTAAGTTCGTTAGGGGTTTGAGGAACTTCAAGGAAGTGGAAAGTACGACCCAGTACGCAGCACGGGGTTGGAATCGGACCCACCGAGTCGTGCACTGGAAGGCAGCAACATGCAGACTCGTCAGATTCGCACTCCTCTGGTGTACTTTCTCGTCTCATTTTGTGAAATTTTCTTCGATAAACCTTGTAACTCGGAACTGGAACTAGCGTCCTTGTTGGGGTTGGTTTTTTTGTTGTCGAAAGCGAGCTTTTCTGGACGCTTCTAAGGTTTCAAAAGAGCCTGAGTCACCGAGTAACGGGTCAAAGCGACCCTTGCCTATCCAGTAAGGTTCTAACCGAAGCACCGAAGCCACGCCATTAGCACTCGAACGTGAAAAGTAAATGAAGGAAGAAAACTTTTGCTCCCGTTCCTGGCAGGATCCATTTTCCGGATTATGGCCATCTCAAAGACAACTTTATCCTTCTCACTGGATCGTGCTACGGTCGGATCATTCTCAATAAATTCCGACTGCAATACCGGTCGGTCCTTACGACGAGGACGACGTGGAGCAAGCTATATAATTGAAGCCTCTGTACCCTGAAAGGCTGCACTCGAGGTCCTCCTCTTCCTCTCAGGGGTTGCCATTTTTAACGCAAGTCGTACGTTGCTCATCGTTACATCACTTCCGCTAATGGAACCAACCCCTTCACTCGAACACACACCCACCGAGGAAGGATAAATAATCCCCAACTCAATGGCAAAACTATTCCCGGGAATCTCATTTCAACCCATCGGCCATGGGCCATCGCCATCGCGACCATCGCCATACACTGTTGCATCGGGAATTCCTCGATCCAAGTAAGCCTTTCCGTCAGATCAGCGTCGAGGATGCCACGTGGCGGCAGGGCATGGAGCTCGTTTCGTTGAAATTAACTCTTTAATACACTCATAATAATGGCGAACGGAGCGGCCATCCCACTGCATGCCCTGCATAAGACCAGGCCTGGCCAATCTCCCTAGCGAGCCAGACACACACCGGCACCCACGCGCACACCAGTGAAACAATAATAAGTCATGCGAATGCACTTTGTCGGATGGCGGGATTCGCAAATCGCTCGATCGTTGAACCGCGCGGAACATTGCGGGTTCAAAAGCGCAGGCAGGCGATGCAGAGCATAATTACGAAATTTGGAAATGAAAATTCTGCAATTCCGGTACCGGTCGCGGTTTTTCGCGGTTTCCGCACACCGACCCACCCCGATTACCGATTGCACGATAATTGCAAAACTGACGACCATTAATCCCCGAATGCGCGTGCGGTGCAATGCGGAGCGGCAACGGAAAGAGGGAATGTGTACGCGTGTAATTGGCGCCCCCCGTTCCGCACCGGACCCACCATGGACATTGTCGCGTTCGAAAGCTGCTTGCAAAAACAGCACACTCCACGGAAGCGTTTTGTTTGTTCTTATTCAATTATGAAAAGGTGCCACCACCATTCCACCGGCAGAGGGGCCAGGTGTGACCGTTCTTACCGATATTCACACGTCCGGGCACCAAGCCGGCGAAGGATGGGCTGAGCTCTTGACATTAATTGCCCCTTTTTGGCGGCTAAATCATACTCCAGGGCGTCCATTACGTTTCTCGCGGTTCAACGGTGTTTAAACGACAAAACACCGACACACCCTTGTCGGAATGTTCGCCACTCGGTAACAATGCGCCGAAGAAGGAGAAAAGTGACCGCAGGTCGCAAGTGCCGAACGAAAGGATAATGGAACCTCCTGGCTAGCACGGAACCGTCAATTATCGAATAAGGGAACGGAACGGAACGCTACGGTACGCAGGCGACGCTAATTGGTGGCTACTAAACCCCCACCCGGAACGTGTGGTGACGCGTAGCGAGGACACTTTCACGAGGACCAGAGGTCCCACAGTGCACCGGAACGGACATTGAAAGTTTAATTTTGACTCTCGCGTCGTTCGTTCGCTCGCTCATACGTTCGGTTGCTCGCCATTGATTCAATTCATTATTACTCGGATTCAACCCAGGCTTAAGGTGAAAGAGAGAAGGGGAATGAATTTTTCATGCAATGGGCGTGTGATGGAGGAAGAGGAACAGGAGGAGAGACCGGAACTCGGACTTCCGGTCCGGGGAAAATTCATTTAAAAGCGGTCCGAAGGAACACTTTCCGAATCATTCGCTAAGTGGTTTTTAATAACTTTATTTGACTCGGACGACCCAAGCCACTGGACCACTGGCCCTGAAGGTCTCCCCGACGATGGAAGTGCTGGAGTGCCCACTGCTTTCGGTGAATGTACGCGTTTGGCGCTTCTGGTCGTTCGTGCTGGTGCACAATTGGCGCCGGTACGTCAGCATCATCCCCGTGACGCTGCTGAACGTGTTCATGTTCGCGGATCTGTACCGCGCCTGGGGCAACATCGAGGAGGTCATCATCAACGCCTACTTTGCGGTGCTCTACTTCAACGCCGTGGTAGGCAGCGTCCGCCAGCCAGCCTTCTTTGATTTGGTGCGGTTGCATTTGGTGGTTGATTAATTTGTGGTTTCCACTTCGCATCGCGTACCACTCCCTTCCTTCCATTCTCCCATCCTAGCTACGCACCCTAATTCTCGTGTACCAGCGGCAGAAGTATGAAGTGTTTCTGGCCAGTGCAGCGACCGTGTATCAGGAGATTTGCGTAAGTGTCTGTCAGTGACCACGGAGCGTATGGATTTCCTATCCATTCCATTCGTCTCTCCACGTAGCAAATCAAGGATGACGTTATCAGGAAGCTGGTTGAGGATTATACGCGCCGTGCCAGGATCCTGTCCATCTCGAACCTTGCGCTCGGTGCCTTCATCAGTGGGTGCTTCGTGGTGTATCCACTGTTTACCGGTCAGCGCAGCCTACCGTACGGAATGTTCATCCCGGGAGTGAGCAACTTTGAGTCGCCCCAGTACGAGATCTTCTACATTACGCAGCTGGTGTTGACTTTTCCCGGTTGCTGCATGTACATTCCGTACACGAGTTTCTTCGCCACGAGCACACTGTTTGGGTTGGTGCAAATCAAAACACTTCAGCATCAGCTGCGTACCTTTCGTAGCACGGGAAGCAAGTTAGCTCGCCGGACGCCGGCCCTCGATCGGCAACTGAAGCAGTTTATTGAAGATCATAAGCGGATCATACGGTGAGGACACGGACGGGTGAGAAGTCAACTTAAGTGACATTTTAATGAGGAATTTTCTTTGTTTACTGCACGCCAGCTACGTCCAGGATCTAAACGGACTGGTGACCTACATCTGTCTGATCGAGTTTCTGTCCTTTGGTTTGATGCTATGCGCGCTACTTTTTCTGCTGAACATCGTAAGTGGGTGGGGGATAGGAACAAGATTTGCCTTTTCCACCCCTGATGATGATGTCCCTGTTTCCGGATGATTTTCTCTCCGTTGCAGATTAGTGTGATGGCACAGATAGTGATCGTTGGGGCGTACATCTTTATGATACTGACGCAGATATTCGCTTTCTACTGGCACTCGAATGAGGTGCGGGAGGAGAGCATGGCCATCGCGACGGCGGCCTACAGTGGTCCTTGGCTCGAGGTGGACAATTCGATCAAAAAGAAGCTTCTTCTCATCACCATACGTGCCCAGCGGCCATTGGAGGTGAGGAAACGCTCACCGGGAAGAAATTTCAAATAACTTTTTTCTTCTAAATTCTCTTCTCGGTCAGCTCACCGTGGGCAACGTCTATCCGATGACGCTGGAGATGTTTCAATCGCTACTGAACGCATCCTACTCCTACTTTACGCTTCTCCGGAGAGTTTACAACTGAGGGTGCGGTGGCGAAAGGGGCACATGCGGACGACGGAAAACAGAAAATCGAAGAGCAACCGCACAAGCGAGAGCTCGTGATTAATCATCACATCGATTCATCACCTTCCGGAATGATCCGAAGGAATTATTTTAAGACCACCGCAGCAGCGTCGGAAGTTTGGTTAAAAGTTTTTAAAGATTTGCCACCTCATCTCACATCTCACACCCGCAGCAGGGGATGGGTGCGGAAGAGGGGGACTCCATTACGTGCTATGATTATTGCCGCACTCAACGGTCGGTCGAGGTTTCGGCACGCTTCTGCTTTGTGCGCACGGAATTTTGCCATTCAAACACATACACACGCGCGCGCGTGCACACATTTCAGAGGAGAAGAACTTTTAAATGGACCACCCAGAGTGGATCGAGCGAACTTTCCCATCCAAATTATTGCTTTTAATTAGGCTTACGATGATTGTCTGGCGGGTATAAACGCCGTTTTTCCCCGGATGGGGAGAAGGTTAGCTTTAAGAAGTTTTCCCTTGATATTTTGGGGTAGCTGCAGATATTTGATTGGCATTTTGAATCACCTTTTGATTGACACTAAACTGGAGTGTTTGGAGGTTCTTTAAAAAAGTTAAACTTGGTGAAAAAGGACGAAAAGTCTTTTCTTGATTAACACTTATTATTCAAATGATAAAAATGAGTCTTTACTGTTGTTAAAATGAATTCTGAGGGACCAGGACCCAATGTTAGAGGCACCAGGGCCCTTATAATCTACACTCATAATGCATAACCGAATTAGGATGAAGAATTTGCATGGAATATTCTTGAAAGAGTCAGAACTTGTAGAATGTGAATTCTAATCCCTCCACCCAAACACCCCCCCAAAGGTTTTTGTGCAAATTTGAACGGTTGAAAAACTTAATTGGTTTATTCAAATTATGCTTCAAGCGTTTACCGCTAGATGGCGCAATGTGCAAAACACCGCGCACATCGGTGGTCAAAATTTCATAAAATCAAATGAGGTACTAGAGTGATTTTCATATTTTTCCCTCATTTTTGATACTTTCAAGAGTATCGTGTGCAATTTTCACATCGATCGTAGTTGAATTGACGAAGATACAGATTTTTAAACGTGGCTATGCCAAAAGCGTTTTCCATTATGAGCATTTTGAGCGCGGTTTATGAGCCTTTTTGGATGCTAAATTGGCACAGAACTTTATGAAAAATGTTCGAATCGAATATATATCACGTTGGACATGAATTGGGAGTGAAAAATAGCCTTAAAGGTCCGTGTAAAAAAAATCGAAAGTACAAACTACTGGCGTCTCCATCGTTCGTTTTCACCAAGCATCAACTACAAATCCTCGAATAACAATCAACAAAAACCGAAAGAAAACACAGCTCCAATTTGTATTATCAAAAAAACAATACGTTTATTTCGATATTCGACACTTCAGACACTGCCTTTACTCGCACACTGCGCCACAGCGATCACCATCAGCACGGGTCATCAGCACGGATTGCGAACGGCTCCCCGTTCTCACGCTATTCTTTGCGAATAAAAAAAGCAAAACAAATGTTCTCACGGACTGCTGTTAAGTGGTTTTACTCTTTCCATTTACTTCCTTTCATGTGTGCTGGGTAGGGATCGCGATTTTTTTACTTCTCTTTCTCCTTGGCAGCTATCATACAAACGCACGATCGCGTGCACGCCATTCTCCCTCCCTCCCTCACAGACACACATTTTCCGTTCATACTGACACCTATAAGTACTCAGATCGTCCTACCGTCTAACCCTCGGATATCTTTTCCCTTTCTTTTTGCTAAATGAAATCTAAAACAGCACACAGACACGCATTCTGCCTTCTGCATTGTGCATTCTGTACAACTGGACTATGACGGTGGTGATCATTATGGTGATGATGGTGGTGGTGATTGTGATGAGCATTGTGGTTTGGCACGAAACAGGTTGCGATGAATATTGTATTAAATGAAATAAAAATAAAAAGAACAAACTATCTGCCTCTCTCTTCCTCTATCTCCCCCTCACAATGTCTATACCTAAGCGACTGTGGCACGTTAATCTCTTGTGTTGCGTTTTATTTTACACCTGGCCATCGTGACCATATCGGTGAAATGGCCTTTCATGTATGTGTATGTGTGCGTGTGTGGGTGTGTGTGCACTAGCATGGCACGCTGCTTCTTAGTAGAAAACGAATAGCAAGACTTACGGACTAAACACAATGTATGCTGCACCACTAAACGCACCAAACGTGTTCTATGCTGGCTGGCTGGTTGAACGTAAAATTTGCACTATCACCTGGAATGGTCCTAGGACAACAATCGGACTGCGTGTGCGTCTCTCTAAATGGATCGACCACCCTCTAGCACCCCAACTCTCCCTCTCTCTCCCTCTCTTCCTCTCTATTTACAGTTCCTACTGCTACAACTTTCTTAGCACGTGCATACGAGATGCGGATAAGTACGTGAGAACAGGGAAGGAGGTCACTAAAAACCGGGAACTGGGAAGGGGTGATCTAGATGCTACCTACTAGGCTTTCTTTGCCTTGCGCTCCCTTCCCATCCCTACCTCCAGAAAACCGATTACCACCACCCAGAGACCATTCGGTCTTCTTACGAATCGTACATCGTCATCCTCTTGCTATCTTGGCATCATCCTCCATAATGCCGATACCAAAAACGAAAACACCTATCTTATGGCACAATCTCTCGCGATCTATCTCTCTCTCTCTCTCCCAAGTCGTGCACGGTTCAGCCTCGCTAAGAATTTGTCACAAAATTACAAATAAATAAACAGACTCCAACCCAGTCACCTCCCCTCCCCTCCCGCCACAGCTATCCAACACGCATTACGCTAAGCATTAGAAAACAAAAAAAAAGTAAAGAGAAAAACACATTCACCCTATGGTCCTTACGACAATAAATAAAATTGCTACTAAACACAAAATAAACGACCTCGCCTCGCGCTGCTGCCCCCATTACTCCTCAACAAGGCGCGCCTCGAGAAAGTGGAAGATCTCGTTGTACTCCTTGGCCCGGGCGATCATGAGCGGCGTTAGCTTCTTGTGGTTGGCCGGATTCCGGCGCGCCCCGTACTTGTCCACCAGCAGCTTCACGATGTTGATATGGTTGTGCCGGGTGGCGACGTACAGCAGCGAGTTCCCGTACCCGTCCTGCTCGTTCACATCGAACTGTGTATAGTGCTCGAGCAGGTAGTCCAGTATCTGTTCGTGGTTTTCCTGCACCAGATAGTGCAGCACCGGTGGATCGCTGTTCCGCAGTCGCTCGATGCTGGCCCCATTGTTGAGCAGGATCTTCACCAGCGCCAGATTGTTGCTAACGACGGCCCGTATTAACGGCGTCTCACCCTGGTAGTTCAGCTCATCCACCGAGCACTTCCGGTCGAGAAGGAGCAACTGCACCATCCGCACCGTTCCACGCTGCACGGCCAGATGTAGCGGTGTCATTCCGGTCCGGTTCTTTGCGTTGATCTGTGCCCCGTACCGAATCAACTCCCGTGCCATCTCGTACTCGTCCCGTACGACGCACAGATGGAGTGCCGTTTGACAGAACTCATCGCGATGGTTCACGTGCTTCGCACCCCGTTCTATCAGCAGCTGTACAATCTCGCGCGATCCACTGGCCACCGCATTCAGGAAGCACAGGGGCGCACTATCGATGCCCACACCGTTCCGCAACAACAACTCCAGTAGACGGATGTTCCGATGACGGATTGCCATGTTGATCGGTTGAAAGTCGGAACTGAGCGCTGCTCCGATCGTGGCACCATGTCGCAACAGCAACCGTACCAACCGTCCATTGTTCGTGTACAGAGCAAAGGCGAGCGCATTCAGTCCGTACTCGCCCGTCGGTTCCGTACTGGCACCACCGACATCAAGCAAAACGCGTGCCGACCTCAGGTGCCTCTCCTTACAGGCCAGACTCAGCGGTGTGTTCTTCACCAGATTGCCATTGTTGACCAGCTTCCGGAGGTTGGGTTTGGTGAGCAGATAGCGCAGGATGCGTACCCGATCGAACCCAGCCGCCACATGCAGCACATTGTTGCAGTTCGAATAGATACGCGACGGATCGACCCGGCGCTCCTCGAGCAAATACCTCAGCACATCCTCATTGTCATACTCGATAGCGCGATGCAGCAGACACAGTTCACTCGAGAACGCCGTCAGTTCACTCCGCTCATCGATCACACGCCGCACGATCTCACGATCGTTCCCGTACTGAATTAACCAAAACGCCGGAAGCTTCTCGTCTTCGCTCATCACGTTCACGTTCACCTTGGCATCGGCCAGCAGTGTGACCATCGGGATCAGGTTTAACCGTGCGGCCAGATTAATGGCACTGTACTTGAGCCGACACAACGAATCGAGCTGCGGACGTGTCATCCTGCCCAACAGTCGCTGCACCGCCGGCAAGTTACCCGCATTGATGAGCTTCTGCAGGAGTGTCATCCCGCTCGCGCTATCCGTGCGTCCCCAATCGTAATCGTCCGGTAGCGCCTCCAACAACCGATCGACAAACGCATGATCGTCGGAGTGCACGAACAGGTGCAGCTGATCGTACGCTTCGTAGCGTGCGAGTAGCGTCCGGAACAGCTGCACATCACCCAGAAACACGCACAGGTACAGCACCAGCATCCGTCGGTCTTCGGCTGGCAGGCGATCGAGACGGCCCACCATGAAGTGTGACTTGGCCGTTCGGCGTAGCAGAAACTCGAGCAGCGCACGACGACCACGAGGAGGTTGGCAGGCGGTGGTATCGGTGTTCGCATCCCCCACTAGCAGATCGATCATTGCCCGGAAGTCACCGACGATTGCACAATCGATTAGCGCGTAATGACACAGCTCGTTGGGTAGCAACGAACCGAACCGTCTCGTAGCGCCGATCACCGCACCAGCGCGCTCGAACGATTGCACTTCCGCCAGCTCACAATCCGGCCTCCGGACGGCATCGAACAGTTGGCGCTGTTCCTCGAGCCATCGCAACCGATCGGAGAACTTGTGGTCAAACGACGGCGACGACGATGATGACGACGACACTGGTTCAATTTCGTGGCCGTGATCGCCACCGTACAACCGGAACGAGTGTCGCTTGAAGACGATCGCGTTCAGGAAGATCGTGGCGTTCGATTTGAAGCAGAGTGCCTCTAGTACCATGGCACTGGAACCACCAGCCAGCAACGTCCTCAGCAAGCAACCACTGAGTGCTGCCGATGGCGAGCCGAAAAGCGCATACCGATCCACCTCCCGATCGATCACCGAAACCGAAACGAGGATTTCAAGCAGCTCCTGTAATCCAAACTCAAGGGCAAACTGCACGAAAGCAGGCAACTCAGCGATGGCCTCAGGAAGGTGCTCGGGCTCGGTACACTCCATCAGCTTCTCGACGAGTTCCACCATTTCGTTCACCTTCGCATCGAACAGCTCCTGCATCAGCTCTTCGTCCTGTCGATCGACGCTCGGGTACTTGGTGCAGGTGCTGCTGTCGGTGAAGCTCTTCGATCGATAAAAGTCCTCCATCGTGGTCTGCCGTTTGTGCAACTGAAACACATTCTCGTAGTACGTTCGCTTCAGCTTCTCGTGCAACTGACCCTGCTCCTCATCGCTGAGCGGACTCGGTGGGACGTACTTCTGGAGTAGTTTGCGCGTTAACGCCTGATACCGATCGCAGGAGGCGGTGGCGTTTGTTGCGTTTGTTTGGGTTTGGTGCGTCATGGCCCGTATCCCAAACAGACAATCCGGATCCATGAGACGCTGCAGTTGCTCGAGATGCTGCACCACCTGAAGCGTTTCCTCATTCTCACTGACGCTACTGTAAGGTCGTAGAAGCTCCTTGAGCGCCAGATTAGCATCCGAGATCGAGATCGAGCGAGAAATGTCGTACTTCTGGTAGCTCTGGTGCAGATAGGAGTGCAGCAGCCGCCGAACACACCCAGCGTCCGGGTTCGCTCTCATCGCCCGGTATACGATGGCAAAATTAGCGAGAGTGACCCGTAGCCGTGTCTGGTGGTACTGCATGTGATAAAACCGGAAGTGGATGTTCTTCTCGATGAACGACAGCAGCTTCAGTTCGTTCGTCATACCAAGGTACATTCGCTTCAGTTCCTGTACGATCCGGCCCGTCTCACGCTCGTCGTAGAACACATGCTCGAATTTAATGTGACTCAGAGTGTGCAGATTGTGTTCACCGATGTAGCGAGCGTAAGAACGGAGTTGCTCCGTCGACCTCAGACGATATGCCGTCCCAAGGAACGTCTTGAATGCCTCGATCAGGTGAATGTTGATCACGTACAGACAGAACCGGTACACGGCACGTAATCGCTCCTGTATCAGCTTAGCTTGAGCGAGCGTCAGTAGTGCCCGACCGGCAGTAAAGTACTTGGCCGCAGAGCAGCGCGATGAGAAAGATTCACGGACATCGGCGGCTTCCCGAGCTGGCAACGGTTCCAGGATGTGCTCGAGTAGATTGTCAAGCGTACGGGCGAAGGTTGATGATCGTGGTTGATCGGTTGTGTTGCTTCCTGGTGTTGCTGCTGCTGCCAGGACCTGCAGCACCCGTTTGATGGCCATCAGACAGAGCGTTTCGTTCGCTTGATCATCCAGATCGATGACCAACGCATTCTCGACGTACGACGCGATCCGCTTGATGGTGTGCATCTGTCGGAGCTGCTCGTAGGTGCGACGGATGGCACGGAAGACGACACGATTCCGCCGTCGGATGGTGGTGCCGCAGCGTCCACCCAACCCGCCACCACCCATGACGGCCTGAAACTCACGCCCGGCCAGCTCCTTCTCGAGCTGCTTCACCTTGTTGCGGCTCAGCTCGTCCAACCGGTGGGCACGGATCTTGAGCAGTTCGCGCCTGCTCGCCGCATACGCCACCTGTCGCTTCGAGAGGCGGAGCTTCGGATGCCTTCGGTGCCAAAGTTGGCCCACTGTCAACGGTTGCTGCTGCTGATGCTGATGCTGCTGATCATCACCGCCAACCGATCGCAGATAAGCGACATACTCCGCTACACCCCATTTGCTGTCGTCCGGCTCTCGCCCAGTCAGTGCCACAAACTCGCCGCGTGTCACTTCCGCCTGCAACAACGCCCGATCATCCTCGGTACACGTCCAATCGTTCTCGGTCTGTGCACTAATGCGCTGTAGATCCGCGCTGGCTCTCCGTCGCCGTGCCACATACTGTGACAGCTTGTGCTCGTGGATGCACGCGATGAGATCCAGGAACAGCTGAGGAGTCCATTGAAACAGCGACCGATCGCCACCGTCCTGTTGATCGCTCTGTAATCCGGCTAAAGTTTCACTGACGGCCTGCAGGTACGAGACCAGCATGCTTCGGTTAAGGACCAATTTGTAGATCTCGAAACCAACGTTCTTCTCCAGAATGCCCAGAAATATGCTGGCCAGATAGGTGACCTCGGTAAGTGGGACAACGCGCAACCACTTGGTGGCCGTCCGGGCACCACCGCGTGTCACATGCTCATCCAAGAAGTACAGACACTCGCAGATGGCCCGCAGTCGCACCACAAACTTGTCATCCAGATCGCACAGGTTCTCGCCATCGTACCGTTCGCTCAAGTATTTGGTATAGCTTAGCACTAACTCTATGCGCCTAGCAGCCTCTGTGTCACCCGTCGAGGGCGTTTCGCTTCCATCGGCAGACCGTTTCGAACTCGATCCAGCAGCAGCTGCAGCATCATCACCAACAGGACCACTACGCCGATCCGCCAAAGGACACTCGTAGCTGTACGCGATCAGTTCGTGCTCGAGAAAAACACGCATCGGTTCCGCGATCAGCACACCCTTCACCGACAGCTCATCAATGCTGCACTTGATCAGTTTCATCTTCGTGTGAATGTCAAAGGCGCGCTTCTCGAGGAAGAGCCTCAGCAGTTCGACCGATCCACGGCCGATCAGCCGCAGCATGGCACGATCATCCGCCACACCGTCCAGCTCCTTGTGCAGCATCTGTTCGGCCACATGCTGACAGCCACGGTCGAGTGCGTGCTCAGCCGGTGTTAGGTTCAGGTGATTGCGCAGATTACAATCTGCGCCAGCCTCGAGCAGCAGCTCGATAAGGCGCAGTTTGTTGCGCTTCGCAGTGACGGCCAGATGGAGGGCACTGTTGCCGTCGCGTGCGGCATCCTGATGGTCCAGCTCCACGTGCCCCTGGTCGAGCAAGGTCCGCACCGTTTCGCACTGGCCCGCCTCGACGGCCTTCAGGAAGGTTTCGGTCCCCATCGGTCACGGTTTGGTTTTGTTTTGCGTTGTTGGAGAGTGGCGCGTGATGCTGTTTCCTCCCAGTAAATGGCACGGTCGTCCCGGTTCCTACGTCATTCCGTCACACACGTTGTCACGGCGATTGCAATGCGATGTCTGCAAACGGAAGAAACGGAAGAGAGAGAGAGAGAGAGAGAGAGAGAGAGAGAGAGAAGAGGCGATCCGGTTAGATTGTTATGGAAACAATTTGAATGTTTTTCAAATACTGCGCCAATACTCTTCTCTACAATGTACTAATATTGTAAGCATTGATAATGGAAGCTACCACTCGAGATAAGACTTTAGAATGAGTATCATTGAGTTTTAGCTTCCAACGACCAGAGAGCGCATACATAAGTTAACACATGTTCCTATTTAAAATCCATTTTTAACACAAGAATTGATTGCATTCGGGCTAGGAGCTGATTCCGATGCAAACGGCCTAACACTCTGGAGCTACATTCCTTGGAGTTACTCGCGAGAACATATTTCATGAAAGTTAATGCAGCTTTTTCACCTAATGAAAGAGTTTTTCATTTCGATATTATTTGTTTTTCATGTAAGTAACATAAAAATCAATCATGCATTTGGAAAAGATTGGAAAGAAATGTTTTAAACCATTTCAAATCAGCCTTTACTAGCGAATTTTGTGTATTGTTCGATAGAAAATAGAAGCATTAACGTATGATGTTGTTTTGTTTGCCTTTGAATACAATTGTTATACTCTTATATTATATCAATACCACATGAAAGAGGCATCATTTCACAAACCCACGTGAGAATGGAAAGATTGACAAGTTGTTATATCAAATTGGATTGAAAAATTACTACTTAAATTTATTACTACTTAATATTTTCTTAACACAAATCAGAACAGTTCAAATGAAATGAAGAATATTATCTCACATCCCTCCCTGAATGCCAAAAAATATTAAAATCATTTTCGGACAGACACAGCTACCAAAAACGGGCGACCCCGCACTGATGTGCCTGCCGGCATAATTGTAGTTAGATAATTCCTGCTGCAACCTATTTTTACCGATGTCAATGAACTGCAGCGTCCCAGCAGTATGCACTTTCTTCAATCGCACAATTCCAAAACGCATCTGCAACCCGAACCTCCGCGAACCAGGATGCACTGGGTGTAATGAATTCATTCAGCACATCAGCATAGATCAGGCTTCCCCCATTCCCTCTCCCTCTCCACGTACGATTCATTCAACTTTTGCCATTCTCAATCTGCCGGTGCGAGAGCTCACCATTAAACATCAAAAATTAAATTTACTCCTCATCTCCATGGCACGACGCAACCGAGCATACCGAACTGTAGCAGCAGTCCTCTCATGTATCATAAGCAAAGTGACAAGCTACAACATGGGATTCCGGTGCGTAGCCCCAAACCCGAAGGCCAAACGAGGTGGTGAGACGGTCACGGAGGCTGGAAAATCAACACACTTCATCATCGTTTTCCACGCACTTTAAGCCACGAAATTCGCGAGACAGAAATGCTGCTGCACCTCGTGGTTCTCGTGCGCGCTCCGCATACACGCGTGTGCCGCATTGGACCTGGGGTGGGCTATATGGGTTTCGCAGCGCATAAAGCCAACATAACTGTACCGGTTGTAAATTTAGCCCTCCGGCTTCGCGCAGAAGAAGCAAAGGAGAAGGAGTTCTCGGCAGATTGGTAAACTCTTTCCATCTGTCGCGCCCGCGTGCCGTCTTCTGTGCTGCGCTGGCCAAGCATCGCAGCCACGGTCTGCATCGATATGAATGGGGAGAGCATGCGGTCTGCACGCAACGTGGAGCTGAATGAAATCGTTGACGCTCGACACTGCAGCTGCTGCTTCGTGAACGCCCAGGCAAAGGCAAGACCATGTTTACGCCGATCCCGATCGCTACTTTCAACTGTAGTCCAAAATCCACTTCGGTATGCCAGCAGCCAGCACCCAGCCAGTACCCTCTACTCCTGATGCTCCTTTCGCAATCGCGTCACCTGTCAGACGGATCCAAAACCTAAACAACGGAGCGCTGGCACTGGGGCTGTCAATTGTGCACAAGACGGCAAGTGCCTGGTCCGTGTGCGTCGAACAAAGAAACGAAGCCGCCCCAAAAACTAGCGCTCGCGATGCGCTACTATCTTCAATAGACACTCGGGCTTCTTGGGCCGCGTCTGTTTAATGTTCTTCCCAGACAAGCGGCCTCGTGCTGCGAGCGAGAAAGTAGAGAGAGAGAGTGAGAGAGAGAAAGGGGCAGCGGGACCTAGAAGCCGTGGTAATATGGTCTACACTTGGGTTCTAGTTTCCACTGCGCGACGAACCTTTTGACAACCGCCTCGAACACCACCACCACCAGCAGCAGCATCAGCGGAGAAGAGAACACTCACATGCTGCTAGTCATGCCCGGGAGGGGGTGGTGGGATGCGTTGCGCCTGTCCAACACATCGTTCATCGTGCGTGTAACGAACAGCGAAACAGCAAACATCTGTTTTATTTAAACTCATTTACCGAAAATATTTCCGGTACCATCTCCAACCGCCTTGTGCTTCTTCTGGACCGCCCCATAGACGGTGTCGACGGCGGTGGAAGCAGATCTTAGCTCTCTTCCATGTGCGAACGATAGTGGCTCGTGCCATGCGCCGACAGCCGTCGGCGGTCTGTGTTGTTTTGTCGTCGCGACGCACCGCAACGTATTGTTTTGCACCGAAAACAAGACAAACACACGCGTCTTCCAACGTGGCTGACAAGAAAATCGCTGATTTCTGAATCCGACAGAGAGAGAGAGAGTAAGACTGGAGAGCCAACATCTTACATTCGGTTTACATGTTCATAATCACCCCTTCGGTAGCCGACGATGGTCGGTGCGTTGGGTTCAGGATGAAATATTGCTGCCCATTGTACTGCTGCTACTGGCTCCCCGGCCACAAACATGCGACCGGAATGCAGCCGCCAAAAGAACAACACACAACACAATACCCGCCAGTGTGTGTTGACTCAAGGAAAAGGGAACCTGAAGTAGCAGCAGCAGCACCGACGACGACGACGACGGTGCCGGAGACGAAGCGGATGTGTCTGTTCGCAGGCCACAACAAATGGTAACAGCACTTTCGACTTCACCCGTTTGCACAACATTAATGCTTCCGCGGATCCGCGTACCGCCGTTTGTTTGACAAGCGCTGAGCAAGTCCTCCTCGCCTCCCTCAGGTTGGTGGCCTTTGGCGACAGAGAGACAGAGAGAGAGAACAGAGCGCGGCTGACAAAGTGATTCCAAAGACTTGTTCCTTCGGACGGAGTCCGGAGAATACGCCAACGCCCTCGGAGTCAAAGTGAATTGAAAATAATAATAATCAACACATTGTCTGTGATTCAAGCGCGCGCGAGATCGCGACAGTGCCAACGACGACGACGACGACAAGAGCGAACGTTTGATCTGGTCGGTCCCCCTCGGTCGGCCAAGGCTGGCGACTGGCGGCTGAAAAATGATGTTTTCGATCCGACGATCAAAAAGGGGTATAGTTCTATTAAATGAGATGTTTATCGTGCAGCGAAGCCACAGCAGCATCTCGCCGTCATCGTCGCCGACGCACCATCAGCTACAGAACAAAACAATGGCACACGTTTGTGTACGCACTCCGCCCCCCAGGGCGCCCCCAGGGGACGTGGAATGTTGTGTAAGAACAAACGGAACCACTTGATGGTCCGCCCTGGTGCTCCATTCTGGCACGACGAACGGACGGTGTGACCACATCACAGGGAGGGTGAATCTCGCACCGGTCACCGGTCTTGGTTTTGTTTTGTCTTTTTAATTAAAACAGAAAACTACACAGAACAGCACACGCGTACGTGACACCAGAGACGGAGGGAGTGTTGTTTTGGAGATTGTTCACTAATGAGACGGATGACACTTGTAACAAAATGCGCCAGATTAATGGCACGCTGGCCACGGGCGTGTGTTAGGTTGAGGATGGTTTTTGGAATGTTGCAAGGAAGATCATAGGATGGGTGTGTAACAGTGGCATAATGACCACACATTACTCATCATCTTGTTTGATCCGTATCAAAGAAGCTTTGCTACACAACACCACGGAACACGGAACACCGAGCGACCGACGGTTCGCTTCTGGGCCGACAGTTCGAAGTGTCCAACATTAATTTCCGCTTCACCACCTGCCTAAGCTGATACAGGGATCGTGATAAGCTCATCATTCGGAGACTTCGTGAAACCAGCCATCATAGCGATGGCCGGACTCTTCTAATCAGATCAACAATTTCGTCATCAATCGTTACCACATCCGTTTTGCAGAGGAGCCACCAGATAGGTTACACTACATGAATGCACAAGCACACAGACACAGATAGAGACACCCCAGTTGAAGCAATTAGAACCAATTCGATTACAGGATATCCGCTTCTTTCACTTTCAGGACTCTGGACGATGCCTCTATCGACAATCCTTGCAAGAGATGCAACACCAGGAGTGCATCACTTCAGGTCCAGGACGGTCCAGGAAACAGGAAATCGATTCCCTCACTCTCGTCACGGCGGTGCCTGGATGGAATCATCGAGTCATGACCACCGTTCCATTCCATCGAAAGCTCGTCGAACCACTTCACACTCCACTCCGTGGACTTATCGGTTCCCGTCGGTTCGGTCAATTGATTCTCGATTATCGATGCGCTCACGGCGGCACCCTAACGGATCGACCAATGATTTATGGACCAACATTTTCACTTCGCTCGCTCGGACACTGCTGATCCCAGCCACAAAATGGAACCACTGGTCGACCACTGGGCGTTCGTACTTCTCCAACACTCGTTGGCTCGTTTTCTGCGCAGCAATTAGGAACAATTTATGAATATTCCACGAATTATGAGACACGATTAGCGGATCCAGCGCATGATTCACTGGGCGCGCGCTGGTTAAGTGCACTTGCCAGAGTGCAGTTCTCCCTTCGTCCCCGTTTTTTTTTTAACCTCCCCCACCTTGACGAGAGTACACCACCCGCTAAAAAGCCCATACAGCATGCAGTACACACCTCTGGCCACGCACTGGCACTCGCTAATCGATTGTTGGCGTTTATCCGGATTTGGCGGATTCCAGAGACCCTAGAGGCGACTTTAAACAACAACCACAACAACAACCGCTACACAACAGCCGGACGAAGACACGTTACGCGCGCGCGCACTCTTACGATTTGACTGAAGTCGATGCTCGATCGTTGCGATCTCGCGCGCGGTGCTGATCTGCAGCATCCGTTGCCGCCGTTTGCCGACGACGACGACGACGACGATGCGTGAGTCGAGAGCGCGATCACTCTCGCGAATAACGGAAAGAAGGACCAGCCGAAGAAAGAGAGCGAGGGAGAGAGAGACAGAAGTAGAGAGGCATAGAGAGAGCGAGAGAGTGAGAGCGATTAGCGTGCAATACAACCCTCGTGTGCGCGCGCCTCTTGGCAGAAGATCTTCACCATAAAGGGGGGTGGCGTGGTAAGAGGACGACTCGTAAAACAAAACCAGATCCACCACCTCCTCTACCACCCCATGACACCATGCCAGCATCTTGAACGATCTTCTGGCATTGTCACAAGCAGTGAGCAAAGTGGGATCGCGATCGCGAGAGCAGTGGCCCACCCCAACCCTCTAAGGCACCTGCAGCAAATACACATCTCGCGAACCACATTCTCTCGCGATCACGGTGATCGCCTTCACCCTTTCTCTCTCTGTTTCGCTCTCTGTCTCTCTCGCTATAACGATCAGATGCACTCAAATCTCCTCCCCCCCGTTTGGGGATGCTGCAGCGGCTGCACCAGCACAATGTACGGTATTGTGAATCATGCGAGTTGCTTGGCCCTGGCCAGGGGCCTCTCTTTTGCCCTTTTCTCCTCTTCCACGAACCACGGAAGGGCCCTACTCTCGCAGAGCGATTTCTTGCGGGTTTCTTCGAGGTTCTTGAGCGCCACTCTCTTCTTTGTCTTTCGGCCTTTTGCTCCCCCATCATGCTGGATGGTGGATGCTGCTGCTGATAAATTGCAATTCTAATGGGCAGCGAATGTGGCAGATGAAAAGGCGCGGTTCAGGAACGAGAAATTCATTTGGATGCGCAGCTAAGCTTTGCTCCCCTTTGGTACTCCTCTCGCGTGGCCTTTCCCGGGGGAGAATTTGCTGCTCATCAAATGGAATCCCGTCCATTTCACGCAGTATTAGATTGTGAGCTCGTCTGGCATCTAGTCATGACTGGTCATGACGTGTTTTCCAAAACAGAAATCGCACTCACAACCACTTGGTGCTGCTCACTCTTGAGCGCGGCTCTCCGGATCCTGGATACTGCAACCGTAAATTAATAAATGACCCACCCCGTCCCCCCGGGGGGGAAGTTAACCGAAGGCAATGCAGAGGCAAACCAGGGGCTCGATGAGCCGGTTTTGCTACCGGACAAACGGTTTAACAGCTTCGTTCATCTTCTCCAACGACTTTCGAAGGAAGATTTTGCATTTTGCCAGCCCTGGGAGAGCCTCGAGAGGAACCAGAAGATGGCGTTTTATGGCGCCTAGCACCACGGTAAGCAACCCTCCTGTGTCCAGTCCAGACAAATCCAGCAGAAAAAAGGGACGCAACGAAACGAGACTTTTAACGATGAAAAGTCTCGGCGCGGCTTGCTTTCAAATGAGGTGTAGACCTGACCTTCCGCTTGCGGCGCATCGATTATGTTGAACCGGGGGGTTTGTGGTGCGTTTTTGCTAGACCTCAAGCTGGTGCTGCGTACGATCGATGACCACAGCGACACACCAGCCCAGCAGTGAAAACAAAGTCGATGATGTCTGTCGATGATGGCTGTAGACAGCGACGAGCCTCGATTAGGATCTTGTTTCGATCAATTATTGCCCTTGTTAAGGCGAGACATCGGTCCTCGTCCGCGTTGCCGTCGTTGGCATGCAGCTCTGGGTTGCTTTTGGCCAAAAATGCGCCACAGCACCCCGTGCGTTAGATAATCGCCAGCATGTGCGCGCCGCCGATCTCACTCTCTCTCTCCCTCTCTGGGCACACGGAACACGCGGACAGTAGTTCCAAATACGCGCGCACCAACACAATCGAGTGAAGTGGTCCATCAGGGGACCATTATTGCGCACCGGCCCATGCCGCGTTTATGGCCGCGAACACACCGTGAGGGGGATTTGCGATTGCAAAATCGGTCTATTCATAAAACGATCCCGCCAAGCTCACTCCAGCCTCTGCCTCCCTTCCTTTCGGTTGACCATTATTCCGAAACCGGACTCCAGCAGCCAGCCAGCGTGCCTGTGTGTGTTGGGTTGTGTCAGAGAGCGAGTACGGTGCATGTGCATCGCGAATGCAACTCGCAGCAGGTGCACCACCAACGTATGTTTCATGTGCAGGACTTAGAAACCACAAAGTTGGAGAGAAACTCAAACCACCATAAAGCGATGAGTGTCGTGGTCTGGCACCACGATAAGGAACCAACTCAACGAATTTCACCAAATCAGTAGCCCTGGAAAGCGCAAGATTCAAGCAATTGTTTGCGGTCCACCGGATTGCACGGATCCCTTCTACGGATTTACTCTTCCTCTTTTCGCGCAGAAGCAGAAGCACCGGACCGGACATACCTTTCTCCTTGTGTGGTGGGTTTCTAACGCCATAACAACGGCAACAACGGAAAGATACATCGAGGGAGAGAGAGCGCGCGCGCGCGGCTGATTGTGCGAGGAGCACGGAGAAAAGCGAACAATCCCGGATACGTGGATCGCGTGCACGCACCACAAGTGCACGCCATCGCGAAGGGCGCGATGCAGGCTGCCGATGCTGTTGCAGGCCTAGGGTTGCAGACCCTGCAGGCAACTGCACACCTTACCACGTCCTCCTGCCTCCCCTACCACCACCGAGGCCATCCGATCCGATAAGATCTAGCCCACCAGATAGGTATTATGTTTCGCTCGCTCGATCGTTCGCTAGCTGGCTCGTTTGTCTGTGTTTGTCCATCCCAAAGACGACGACGACGACGATAGAGAAATGCGTGCAAACGGTGACTGCGGCAGGCGGCTGTTGTTCGATAAATAACGCAGCCCACAACCGCGGGATCGCGAGGAAGCCTTTTGCGTGAATGCGTCCCCCAAGAGATGGGGCACAAGGAGCGCGGTGCGGTGCGGTGCGTGGCCAGCATGTTGTTGTCGCTTCTGATCTGTGCAATCCCGCTCGCTCCATCCTGGGACCAGGGAGGCGCTGGGCGACTGAACGGATCTCGCCATCGCCACCAAACAACAATCATCATAACGACAACCATCGCTCCCGCTCCCTATCTATCGCTTCTTCTTTTTCTACGTCTTCGTCTTCTTCTGCCTCTTTTTCTTTAAGCCTCCCTTGGACCGGGCGATAATAATAATAACAATAATCCTAGCGGACCTGGCTGACGATGGAAAGAAGAAAATTATGGAAAATCGTTACAAAACCCACGGCGCAGCAGCAGCAGCAGCACTGGACTCTGCAATGCTAGCGCCCAGGGACCGCGCGACGCAGGACCCCGAAGAAAGCGCGTTTTGCCTCGGAGCGAGACCGCGCGAATCGTGCCGTGCACCTGAATGTTGTGGTTCGTGGTCCCCCAAAGAAGGAACGGCGGCAACGACGACGACCACGACGACAAGTCCGATGATGACCGTTCGCGACGACCATTGCGACGATGTTGGCGGTGTAATCCAAAATGTGGTCCGTGCTGGGAGTACTAAAAACTGACGGGACGAGGAGGGTAAACCCAAATCGAGGAACGTGCAGTCACAGATGCGACGACCACGACGAACTTTCTCTTTCACCGTGCATCCCTTGCAGCAGCAGTAGAAGCAATAATTTTTGTTGTTTAGATTTTACTGTCCACCTCTCGCATTGCCACAACCCCCCTTTCTATGTAATTATGGGTTTTTAATTGAGACCACGACGCGAGCTGCGAGCTGCGAGTGAGTGCGTGCCACCGCGCCCCCCATTTCCATGATGCTCCATTCCACGCTAGGGCACGCCACGCCACGGAGATGTCCTCCTCCTGTTAATGTGCATATCTGTACGTACCAAAGGCCCGTCGTAGCTCCTCTCTCACTCTCTGTAAGGTTCACTACCGTGATTGTTGACGAGCGAAAAACAAATTAACCGTCGCAGCACCGTCACAACCAAGACCACGAGCCAAGACCCACGAGGGGCCTGTGGCCGGAGAAATGATTACGCGACACACAGAGCGCAGCACACTCGCGCAGCGGCCACTCATCTTGGTGACGGAAATGGTGGCGGAAGCTGCTGCTGCTGCTGCTGCTGCCGCCGTCGAAGCAGAAGACAGCGCGAGATTATGTCGTGGCCAGCATCGTCGCCATGGTCGTCGTCATCGGCATCTCTTATTACCCACCGCACCGCGCCCTACCCCTCCCCCCGGGTCCACGGCATGCCGCTCATTTGTCTTGTAGGCAATTGGCGATAGGAATCATTTCCGGCTTCGTTCTCTCCGACCAAGGCCAATTATAATGCTTCGCGGTTGGATCGCGATCAGCTGCAACTCGGAGCGAAAGGGGGCATCACCGTCGCACAAACTTTCCTAACTCCTGCCAACGATGCACTGGATGCTACGGATTGAATTATCGGTGCTCCATTATGGGGGAAGCTTTTCTAAATTAATTACTGGAAACTTTGCAAAGTCACGAATCTTGGGTTGAAAGGGGAGTCAACAAATGAAACATACTCGGGGGCATAATGTTGACATAAGGATATAAGAGATCAAGTTGAGCGTTCTACTGAAGTAGAACAATACCAGAGGATTCCTCATCAACTTGTGCTGGCCTACAAACACTTCTTAGCAATCAGCAAGGCAAGCGAATCATCCATCATCATAGACATAATGGATGAAAGGTGCAGACTATTTAAAACTAAGACGATCATCTTTTACCGTAACGATCATCGTGGAGTGATCTAGCATTATGTCACAATCGAATGAAATGAAGCCAACAAAATGATTTCCTCCCATTCCTATTGTCCATATTTGCAAAGTTTTGCTTTCATATAACTTTGAATGGTATTAGATTTCAAGCAAGTAACCTGCTTATTACATGCTTATTTCGCTTATCAAGATTTATTTAGCATTAATCTTAAATT
>NC_064877.1:66393146-66403146 GCF_943734665.1 Anopheles aquasalis | reverse complement strand
TCCGGAGGGTCGTTTGCGGTGCACAGCAATGCCAGAGGGAGCATTTAGAGGATTTCATCTCGATGTTTATGCGTTTACACACTCACTGTTGCGCTTATAAACAACAATAATCGAGCAATTCTATTTGTAGTTTACAAACGAAAGTCCTGATCAGATGATGAGTCAGTAATGTCAGAATGTCAAATCACAATAATGATTACTTCACCCAAAATCGTAGATTTATTGAAAAATCATAAAATCAAAGTAAGCTTTAAGGTCAGGCTCATGAAAATAATAATAATACAAATGAAAATAATAATTGTAAATCAATAATTGTAAATTGGAAGCTTCAATACCGCAGCAACCAGTCTGACAATAACAACTACCTCTTGATCAATTAACAGATAGTAATTCTGAATTTTCAACAAGATATTTAAGAAAATCTCTAATTGTTCATATAAAATACAAACTAAGAAGTATATAATCATAGCAGATCGTGTAAAAACTGATCAAAATTCAAACTACACCTGATCTAACGAGGTTCGGTATAAAAAAAATCCTAATCCCTAAGAAATCATATGACCAAGACTCACAAGCCCAAGGCTTTACCCTCCATCAAACCACCTTTCTATCCCTCAAAAGACTCCATTCAATGCATCAATCGCTCCTTAGATGCTGCTGTTAAGCTAATCCTTAAACCAAAACGCGTCAACACCGACTACGATGGACAGCGGCGATGTCATGCGACCAAAGGGCCATTGTTTTCCGAGACCGAATCGAACGGAACCAAGCCAATCAAAGGAATTTTCTCTCCCCGTGAAAGGAAAATCACGCCCGAGAGCGCACCAAGAGCGCAAGAGGCGCACTTCCACGCGATTGTCCCGTGGGTCCCTTTGGCGGCAAGTAGAAAAAGTCCGTGAGGGGATACCGCGGTCGCGTGCAAACAGGTTTTCCGCGGGACTTGGTACGCACGCACTCAGCTTGAAGTCAGGTTGGAAACAATTATTCAAAATGCCCTTTGCCGTGTCACCGACGGACTGCGCAGCACCAACGCGACCGCGATTCGCGATTGTCGTTCACCAAGCTGCACCATGAACCAACTGTGCCACTAAAGGGGGCACATAAATGGAATTAGTTTTTCCATTTTGTCCAGTCCACCAGCGGGAGCAAAATTGTGGCCACTCCTCATCTTAATCACCATTCGCTCTGCTGCGGAAATATGAGGAGCATCGCGAAAGCAGTTGTTGTTTGCTGCAGCACAACGGAACGCAAACATAAAATGCCCCGTTAGGTCAGCCGGACGCTCAATCGTTTGACCTGCTTCCCTGGTCTGCCCTCCAAGATGCAGCGCGGTCCAAACTCTGGTCCTCTGGTCCGCGCAATTGCACCTGCACGTTATCTATTGGCGCGCACGGAAAAGCGGGAAGAACTACCTACTTTTCCGCCCATGTACCTCTCTCCTCTGCTCCTCCTACGAAAAGAAACCGGAACGTGTTGACGCACCGGAGCGATAAATTTAATTACCCTCTCGGTAGAGTAGTAGCAGCAGAAGCAAATTTCATTTGCTATTTGCACCGCGCCGCGCCGTGTACGTTGTTCGAGAACGTTGTTTTAATTAAAAGACCCCTGGGTCCCAGCTCTGTGGACCAGGGCCAGCCCTTGGCGCCCTGGCACCCCGACGGACGAAGGACCCGGACAATAAAATGATGAAAAACGGCCTCGAAACGACCTGGACGTGTATGTGGATGGGAGGCAGTCTAATTTAGCGTGCCAACTGGCGCAGAAGCCAGAACAAGTTTTCCCCCGCCGGTGTCGGCCACAGAGCGAGAGCGAGAGAGATTCACCGGCATGCAAACGGGAGGCTAGCTTGCACTCGGCGTACGCAATGGCTTTTATAGATTGTTGGAGCAGTGCTTGGGGAGCGTATTAGTTGGCGTTTAACTACACACCGCCCAGGGACCAGTGGAATCCTGTGAATGGCCCGGGAAGTCACGAATTGGCTCTCGCTCTCTCCATGGAATTGACCGTAAAAGAGGTTCCTCAAATGGGAGCACCTCAAAGCGGCTGTCCGTCCGTCCTGTCCTGTCCTGTCCTGTCCTGTCTGTGTCCGTACCATCTATCGACATCGACGCTTAGCCGACCGTTTTTCCATCGTTTTTCTCCAGTTGTTGTTGTTTTTTTTGCTGAGCAACACTCCCCACTCCCCCTTTTCGGTCTTCCCTGTTTTTTTTTTCCTGTGTCTCCGATTCCTAATCCACGACGGATGCAATTGCGAATTGAATGGTTGTGGTCACTTAACCGCTTGTGAGGCCATTACTACGCTTTTGCAGAGCACGCATCCCAACTCCATTGCATTCCCTTCCTTTCCCTTCTTCTTCTGCTGCTGCTGCTGCTGCTGCAAACTATGCAAAATCCAACCCGATAAAAACCAATTTAGCATCCCTTTCCGCTCTCTCTCTGCCTTTCTATCCTTCTCGTTCTCCAATCTCTAGCTCGGGACTCGGCTTTAGGATGGTCCCTCCCTGGTCTACGGGGGCAACCCCTCTAGCTAGACCGGACGAATAGCTCCGGGTTGCGCCAAGTTCAAGTGGAATAATAAAGAAACTAAAATAATTAAAATACTTGCTGCTCTCTCACTCTCACAGCCACGCTCTCTATCTCTTTTCCACACTGCATGTTGCACCCATTCTTTGCATCCTCCGCAAACGACCGCGAACGGAACGAACGCATCATCTAGGGCGCACAGGTGAACCTGGCGGCCCTGTGGATGGTGGACCCCGCGTTTCGACATAACATACGTACAATTATAAATGATCGTTCCAGTGAAACATCTTTCTTTCCCGTCTCCCCTCCCATCTCGCCCTGGCGTCCACCAAACGACGGAAGAAGAAGCAGCGGCAGCACAAGAAGAAGCAGATTGGAATGCTTCTCATTTGCACCACGCACCACCGCAGCCACCACTGCATCTCGCTAGTGGAATAGCTTCGGAGGTGTAGAGTGGCGATCCTCTATGCGCACACACATAGACACCGGGACACCTCACGCCATTGTGGTGGCGAAGTCAAACAAGGAGATTATCGTGAGCGCGCACAAATGGCGACGGCGACTGGGGGACCACAACCCAAGCAGTCCCAGCAGCCAAGCGTCGCGCGAATTTATTTCACTCCAGGCCCAGATTTTATCTCGTTCCAGCGAACCGGGAACGGGATGGGACCGCTTTATCTACCGCGGGAACGGGACTGTTGCGCCTATGTTGCAGCAACGGAGCAACGGAGGTCTAGGAATAGCAGGAAAGAAGGATGAAAATGCTGGTGAAAATATTTATAATTAGTTGCAGCAGCTAGAGTGGTCATCTTGGAGTGGATGGGGATCCACTCCCCTCCTTTGCCAGGATGTGCGATTCTTCATTTTGCATGTTTTGGCAGCAAAGACTCCCCCCGACGACTTCGACCTTCGTGCGAGTGTCGACTCCCTCTACCTGGAGTGAAACGGGAACTCTTCCTGATGGGCCCCTGCATGGTGTGCCCGTGGATCTCGGCGCCATCTCGAGAGCACCACCTGCTTCTCACTTTGCTCCCCCCACCTGCCGTACCACCCTCGACACACATTGTTACAACAAATGAAGGAGAAACAATAAATTTAAGTCCCGTACGGATTGGAAGTGGATGCCACGCTTGAGAGAGAGCGAGAAAGAGCGAGGACAGGATTATGTGCGTACCCGCGTGTGTGTCGGTGTGTGTCAAACGAGAAAACCACTTTTCTAGTCCCTTTCGACAGGCAGGAGACCGGGAACAGCGGGCGGTGAAGCTCCACGATCTTCTGCTTCTTCTCGCGTGCGATCGCGGATGTGCATCTAGTGCATCTTGCAGTGCTTGTCAGCTTTGTTGCTGTTGTTGTTGTTGTTGCGTATACATTTTCTGTTTTCCCAACCCTCCTCCTCCTTCACCTCCTGGGACAGTGCTCCTTCTGATCCACTTGTCATCAAGCATCGCAGCAGCGCCTGGTGCCTGGACCAGGGTGAACCAGGAGAAGTCGCTGGAGGGAAATAAATGAATGCAGGTCTGTTCTCTTCTCCGCAGCTCTTCTTCGCCACCTTTGTGTGTGTCTCTTGGTGGACGTCGCTGGTACAGCTGATGGTGGGATGCAGTGCGTGTGGGGTGTCAGTCGCTTTGCCACCCCACAATTGTCCATTCAAATGGCGGCTCAATGGCATTCGGACGCGTCCGACAAAACGGAAGGGATGTACAGCGCAACCCGGTGATTGACTGTGTGCCTAGGATTGTGAAAGGTATGCCTAGGAATCGAGTAACGGAGCCACAATCCTGCGCAACGACAACGACGACGACGACAACGACGTGATCCCTCGTTAATCAAACATCTTCTTTCTTTCCCCAAACGGTCCCGATAAGCCGTGTCCGTTCCGATGTCCCTTCAGATCCGCAGTGCCACTCGCTCCGTGATTCTTCTTTAATGCAAACATACTCGCACACGAGACCACAACTCATTATTCGTACGAGGATCGCGTCGCGTCGACAATCGTCTTCGTGGCCGCGATCCCACACCGATTGCTCCCCTGTCCGTTCAACAAAATTGTCAAACCATCAGCAGCAACGAGAAGGAACGAGGAGAAGGAGCACAAGAAGGATTAATTTCCTCGGTTCCGTGCCCTGGTGGTGTTTGGTAAAACGAAACCTGCCCTGCAATACGGTCCACGCCGTCAGGAGGGGCGCGTTATCGCGGCTCAAGGTGGAGAACAATATCTCGGCAACCGGCGGCCTACCGGGAATAAATCACTTACCAGTTGGCCACGGCCAGTTCCATCTCACGAACGAACGGAAGAGCGTACCAGAGGCCGAGAATGAGAACGCGATAAAGCTGGCGCTCGACGAGAAGGACGGACGTGCGACGACCGCGATCGCGTAATTCAAAAAGCATCAAGAATGTTGTGTAGAAACATAAAACAAAATGCAGAGCACATACACAGACACAGCTCACGGACAGCTCGGTGCTCGTGGTCAGAGAGCATTGAATCACGTTTCACGCACGGAGGCGACACCGGCGAAGGGAGTGATGCATCTTCTTGTCGCAAACGAAACACATAACACATTCCAGCAGCTTAGCTTATCGGACCAAAAAGCATGGCATGCCCTGGGGGGAGGGAAAGGGGTGGTTTGTGTGTGAAATTACCACCGCAAACCTCACCCCAAAAGCAGGCGACATTTAGAGTGTTTTGCATTTGGGTTGCATTGTCGAGTCGCTGTCGCTGCGATTGCGAACCGTTACAGGGCGAGTCCCCGAGAGGTAATCAAATCAATGTAAGCCCCCTTGATGCTTATGCACGGAGCATAGCAGCGCATACACACTAGCTCTCTCTCTCTCTCTCTCTGTGTCTCTCTCTGGTTCCACGCGTACACCTTTTGATTGTTCTGCAAAGCAGATAAGCGGCAGCTTGAGGATCGAACGACCGAACGGCCGAAGCGAGCAAGCAAACCGTTGGCTAGAGCCAAGGTACAGAAGGGCTGCTGCTGCTGCTGCTGCTGCTGCTGCTGCACCGATCACCGAGACGCCAGCCAGCCAGCCACAGGTTGGAACAGGTTGTACAGCTCGCGATTCGCATCTCGCACAGCAAATCTTCGCGTTCGCGCCGAGCGCACCGTCCACTGTCCGCGTTGTCGCGCAGCTCGTGTGCTCGTGTGGCGGATGAGAAGGTGATAAGCGTGGTCGCTGCTACACGCAGCAGCAAGAAGCTCGACACTGCATTCCAGCAGAGTGCAAGAGACTGATGATGTCTTGCTGCTCCTGGTCGACGACGACGTCCTCGACGTGTCTATCTCGACGCACGATTCTGTGATTACTCATTACACTCCAGTCGGTCGCTCGCTCGCTCGTTCGCTCTAGCGGCTGTTCTGGTGGAGTTCTCCGAAAAGCGACAACCGAGGCACACACAGTCCACTGCCCCGTGGTCGAGTGTTCCGTGTGGCGCGTCGGGATCGAGCATTACATAAATAATGTAAACATCCACATTAATCAATTAAAAACCGAAGCGAATGTGTACGAAACACCACCATTCGACGCGATGTTGGCGAAGGTGTCCGGTGCGGGTGCTTTTGTGAGAGAGGGTGGTGCACGGAGAGGAGGAGTATGGGATGGTTTCCAGTGCACTCAGTCCGGCCGGGAGTCCGGAGGAAGTCCGAGCCGTGGACGAGAGATAAATTATTTGCCGTTTCCAAAGAGGCGAAAATTAAAAGCCTCTTCCTCCTCCAGCAACTCGTTGACCACCTCTCTTTATGCTCCAAACAGCCTCCCATTGGTGGCATGCGCCCCGGCCGGTGACAACGACCTGCGCTCCGGCAGGCAAATGATATCTCCAGATCGTCTTCTTCTGCTCCGCCTTCTCTTTTCCTCTTCTCCAGCATCACCACATCGTGTTCCTTTGTTTTCGCCTGTTCCATCGAAGCATTGGCCGAGAACACGCGCGGCCAATGCGCCTCCAGCCTATGCTGGATGCATGGAACGCCGGCCGCTACGATTGGGACGCCATGGCAGCAGCCAGCGCCGAGAGCGTAACTCATTTGGATGCGATCGCGTTCCGCACATTCGTTTGCTCTGGAAAGGGCGCACCACGGACTGTCCGGACAGTGCTCTGCGGAGTCTTTGTTTTGTCCAACATCCACGGCAGGCCGACGAGCAGGGATACTTTGATCGCACACCACGCGAGTCACATTAATCAAAGAGAGACACCCCGATGGAAATCCAGGTTTCCGTGATTTTCGGACAACATATTTGCACTGCTCCAAAAACATAAACACGAGCCACGAGTCCGAGAGCGATTTAGATTTGATTTGCTGGTTGACAATCGCTCCATCCATCAACTCCGCGATAAGTAAATGTCATTACGATCGATCAATGACACCCACTACCCACACACATCCCCCATCCACCGTGTGCACACTAGTCCGAGATCAAATTATGCAAAATAAATACAAAATTCGGACGCATACTCATGCTTCATCGATGCAGCAGCGCCACCCCGAGTGTGTGCTTGTGTGCAGACTCTCACGGTAACAACCCGCTCCGTTGTACATATCCAGGGCGTGTGTAGTGCTCGTGGCCCCCGGCACAGACTAACATAACGCAGGCGAGCCGAGGAGCATAGCCACACCGACATCATACGGAGTTGCTGGTGCTACGCGATGTGATGCAACGGCCTTGCCCAAGGAAGACTGCATGTTCCTTCTCGCGTGCCTTCTCCTCGCGGCGTCTCAGGTTGTCCGTTTTTTTTTTGCTTTTATTCTCCGTCTTCTTGCTCTGTACACCTGTTTCGGGGTTATACTCGGTCTTTTCTTTCTTCTTCATGTCTGCTATGGGTAGTAGCGCCAGGTAGCACAGCGCGAACGCGAGTTGCTGATGGATTTCATCGAATTTGAAAGACTTTTCCCAGCATTTCAAAAGAAAATTGTGCTATTTTGCTTGGGAAAATAATGCATCGCGACGCTAACGATTCCACCGGTTATATGCAGCTACATAAGCATATTACAACGGGCATGAATGTGTATGTAAACTGTGAGTCAATGTAATGCATCGTAAAAGGATCGCAAAAGGATCGTCTTCCAGTAGAGTACCTTGCTCGCTTATATATTCGTAGATCCCGCACCAGCCATCGTCATCGGTTCGTTGGAAACGCTTTTCCCGAGCAAAATGCACTCCGGGAGTTCGCTCCAGGTTCTCCAGGGCCACCACCAATGGCTCGTTGATACAATTGTCATCTACCGCTGCACCGAGCATCCTCCCTTTCTTCAGAGATGCTCCATCGAGCATCGTCGTCGGGAAAAAGCTCACCGAGAATCGCGCTCTCTCGCCGCCGTCCCTTTTTAGGGAGGGAAAATCGGTTTTCTTTTCTCAAAAATATTCCCATTTTCTCCACCGCATCATCACTCGGTTGGTCTCTTTCTAGCGAGCGCATTTTCCACCGGTACACAATCTTCTCTCCAAACCTCTCCTCGCTGGCCAATGCCATTGTCCGTCGTGCCAGTCGACAAAACGATTTCCCCGCCGAGGGAAAACCAACAAAGCAGGCCAGCCAGCCATCTCGCATGTTGCCATCTCTCGCCGGCTCTCGGTGAGCTTTGAGCGAACGAACGAACGGAGCGCGATTCGCGTGCGCTGCTCTCTGGTGGGGCCGCACCGTGTCCAACACAATTCGTTTCCATTCTTTCCGCCACATTTCCACGCCAAACGAAGGGTTGTTGTGTGTGGCGGGCGGAAGGGATGGGAGGTTGAGCGAATTTTCTCCACCTTTTTGCACCCACGCTCGCTCTCTCGTCTGCTCGCTCGCTCGCTGGGAGTTGATGGAAGTGAATGGATTTATCCTGCTTTATCCACCGAGAATCCTCTGGGCGTCGCGACACTGTCACTTGTTCTCTCTGTCTCTCTGTCCCGTTCTGTCTCTTTCGTTTCCTACTTCTCCTCCACAATGGGTGGGTGACTTCTCGTGACGGTTGTCTGTGGCTCAAGCGATTACTCTTCTATTGAGAATGCGGATTGCGTTATAGTAGTGTGTAACAACAGGATTGGGGCATGGTACAAGCAGCTCAGTATCTTCATTTATGGACCTATGGCGGATTCTGGAACAGTCTAAGCATTAACCGCTCTATTAGTATCATTCTATTCTATTGCCTCAACAATTTGTAACAAACCATTATAACACTAGGGCCACTTAGTCTGCATTTAATGCGTATAGCTCTGCAATTTAAAAATCAACGAGCCGTAGTTGCATTTCAATTGTCTGCCGGATTCTACGGAACAAAATGGATTATTTTGCCATACACAATCTAGATCTAGAATCAACAGAAAAGCACCATTTACTGTTACTTAGTCTAGACGTGATGTTAGGATCTAGAATAGAGTATAGTCATTGTATAAGAGCTACATTTAAGCAAATTATAGTTGTAAGTGGTCTCGATGACTCTTGTAGCATCTAATTTCTCCTCTAATTCATGCCTGTGCTGTCGCTGAGTCAAGAGTTACGTCAAAACTGGTCATTACACTCCCCGGTTTATGATATACCTATATTTGATGGGTGCCGCTAATCGGTTAATCAAAAAAACAGCGGAAGTGTTCGCTAATGAGGTGCTCAAAGTATCAAAAAACCCGTTCCGCATGATCCGCGATCACTAAGATGACCCCAAAAACATCGTCCTAGCATCGTCCACCGCCCCGAGCAACCACTAACAATTGCTAGAAATTATCATTTTCTCATGGCCCCAATGAGAAAGGCTTGAGTTATTGGCGTCAACGACAACAACGACGCGTCGGAATTGCTCGTACGATTAGTCGTAAAGCAGCAAAATGGCAATCGTTTGCATGAAGCATTACCAACCGTCAGCCGTGGGATTGCGTGCCGCGTCAAGACGCAACACACACAAAGTAACTACTCCTACGAGCAGCGAAGCAGGTCTTCTACTACTTTATTGCCATCGATCAGATAACATTGCTCGTCTGCAAGAGCAGCAGCAGCAGCAGGAGAAGGTGGAGAACCAGCACCAGTACCACAGGCAAACCACGCACGCAATGATAAAGTGTTCAACTTAACAAAACTAACGATCCTCAAAACGGCTTTCGAACGTCCGTTGCGTTCTTCAGTCCGGCCACGTCGCTCGTGCACATCGCCCGGTGTGACATCGTCGGCGAGCGTAGAGCAGAGAACGGCGGCAGCAGCAGCAGCAGCATCAACAGCACCTTGCGCAACATGGAGACGCACGGTTTCGTTGAGCTGCGCCACTTTCCGACCAGTACGCTCGCGCACCCGCACGGTGCTTTTGCAAAATATTATTCCACTTTTCATTCACACGAACGAACGCGCGGACCGCGAACGAGGAAACGAAACCTTTAACGGGGCGGCTTTTGCTAATAAACATGGCTGAAAAGCTGCCTCCGCGTTGATCGCAAACCCGCGGCCTTATGCTAAAGCTCGCGATAAACGAAAAATGAAAACCTGAACTCCGGTCGGGCCGGTCAGAAA
>NC_064877.1:66373146-66388146 GCF_943734665.1 Anopheles aquasalis | reverse complement strand
TCCTCGCGCGTTTGGCGGCCGTTTTCCGGAGAAGAAACCAATCATTCCGCCGGGCGCCTATTCTAATTCTGGTGCCCGAAAGGTACCGCGCGCGCCACCGGACGCACTCCAGCCCCAGTAACAAAAGTGATACCCTGTGTGAGGCGATCGCGCACTGCTCGTTGGTAGCGAATCTATCATCGCGCTCGCGCACCCACACCGAGAAGGAGATGGAGAGAGAGAGAGCCATTCTAGATCCATCGGCAACCATTTAATAGCGGGTGCAAATTGATTGTTTGGAAATATGAAGCAGCTCAGCGGCGTGGCCGCGGTCAACAACGGGATACTAGAACTACTACTACTACTGTTTCCGTTCCGTTCCTCTCTACAACCCGGGATTAAGTGTCGGAGTCGGCACTGCGGGCCAGCCGGTGAGTCTGTGCGGACGATAAAAGATCACAGAAAGGAGCGAGACCTTCCGAGCGTTCCTTCAGAGCGACCGCCGCTCGAATTTGAAGCCATTCTGATGGACCAATGGTGGACCAGAAACGGAAGTACGAACCTTTAAAAAACCCATTCCCTTTCCCCGCGCGTTCTGTTGTAATCCAACCCAGCATCGCCCTCAAAAAGCCGCCCAAAACAATTTTACGAAAACAACAAAACACAACAAGTTCCCGGCGTGTGGAGTGGCGTGTGAAGAGAGGGCGACCGAGTTCTCCGAGTGCTGGAGGTTTTTTGGGGGGGAAGAAAACTGGGGTCACAGGAGTAGCTGGTGGTGGTGGTGGGTGGAAAAGTGTTGTTTATAGTACGCGGAGTTCGGAAAAGAGTCCGTAAATAGAAAGATGGCCGCTAACTGAAACGCTGAAACTCTTTCGCGCAAAGATCGTTTGAAGATCGCGGCCTCCCATAGGGGTGGTACGAGGGAAGGTGGAGTGATTAGTGATCGAGCGAAGAGAGGGGTGAAAGGGGAGGGACACCGTGGTTGAAGCACAGGGATGGTGTCTTATGACACATATTTTCCAGAACAAATATTTGTTTCTCACTTCTCGGCTCACTTTACGCACGCTGGCACGCACACGATCACCCCGCACGAAAGATCGTGAGCCCGCACGATGATCGCCACGAAAAGTGATGCTTCGCGATGGTAGATAGTGGATTTGGAGTCGAGGCATTTAAAACGCAAACGCATTATTGCTCCGCGAGTCGCTATCGCAATCGGAATTGGAATTATGTTGTCAATTGTTCCAGCTGAGGATCGAACGCATTCCAAAGATGGATCGAGCCGTTGATTATATCACCATTTGAGAGGGAAAAGGCACATCAAAATGAGGGAGCATTAAATGGAAATAAAAACTCCGAACGGAGAACGTGCGGCCAAAGGCGAATAAATGAGCAGCGTGTGATTGGGATTGAAGACAATGTTGGAGACCATTTTTAAGAAATCAAATTAAGTGTCTCGGTGAAGGAAATGGACGAATGATGAACTGTTTGTAGACTCTCTCCTTTTTGGAGACTGATCCTCTCGTCTCGTTTTGGACAACAGAGACCGTTGTCGAAGCCCGCGCTCATCATCATCATCATAACAATCCATTCCCCCCACCATGGGTAGAGTGAAGGTCCGCTGGACGGAGTCGCGAAACCTCGAAAACCGATTTGCATGCATTCAACGCTCCCTTGCGCTCACGATCGCACCTCTTTCGTCGCATCAACTCCTTCGCTGGTCTCGCTGGGAGATGCAACGCATTTTAATGGTCTCTGAACGCACTCTGCTGCTCTGCGCCGTCATCATCAGGGGCATCGCACGTTCCCTGGGTGTTGAGGCAACAAATTTGTAGCATTAAACGATGACCAGGAGAGGGGGGGACGTAAGGTACTTGAAATCTTTTCCGAATCAACAACGAGAAAACGCCGAAACCTCGATGCGTATCTGTGTGTGTTTGTTCTTTTTACGATTATCACGCGGCGTAGCCGTTTTACATCTTTCCGTCTTTCATTTGCGCCCAAAACCAAATGGACATTTAGCGGAGTTCCACTGCTGGACACACGGACACGGTGACGAAACGGTGGCCGCACGACGTTCGTGTGATTTGCGTGCCAATCATCGCGCGAGTTCGTTTCATTTCCCACCCAAAAAAACCCACATTGTCGCACCCCGATAAAGCTGCGCCCAGGACCTGGGTTTGTGGGAAAGATTTGTAACTCCGAGCTGCAGCTCCAGCTGCTGCTTTCTTCTCGCGCCACGAGCTGCCCAAAAAAGGCGAGACGCTGGCGCTGGCCAAAGATCGCCGTGATAATTTATGTAAATGTTTTTGGGCCGTTCACTGACGAACGAGCCAGCCAACCAACCAACCAATCCGTGACCCCCGAGGTCGGCACAAAAATGTTCGCTTTAAAAACCATTTTAATTAGGGTTAAAGGGTTGGTCGATTGAAGCACATGCTCACGCGCACGTCTGTGGCTGATGCTGCTGCTGGGCTGAGCTGGGCTTGGCCATCCATCCATTTAGCGGCGTAAACCCAACGCTTCAGCGGTGCAAAACGGGAACAAAACGAAAAACCTCTCTCTATCTCTCCCTATCTCTCTCCGTGTCACTGCTAAAATGGCCAATCAACCGCGACGACACGGCAACCACGAATTCGAAGCCAAAAAGCCATCCTTTACTCCCCCCTCGGAGTTGGGTGTCCCTCATGATTTTATCTGCATAAAACATTGATGAGGCTACATCGACCGCCCATCTTCCACCCCGGGGGGAAAGTCCACCCCCACCTCACCAAAAACAACAACAACAAGAGCAGCAATGCCACAACCGCGTTTTCGGAGTGGTTTTTGGGGCGAATTCAATTCCGAAACCAGGTCCGCCAGTTCTGTGAGCTGCCTGGCTGGCTGGCCGGCTTAAAGTGAGCAGCGGTCGCGTTCAGCATAAAAATCGATAAGCAACAACCGCACCCCTTTCCCCCCGGGGGCGCGTGTATTCTTACTAGACAGCCTCCCTCACTCCCGCCCTTCCCCCGATGTCTCTCTGCACAACTTCTCCAATCGACAGCCGTACGCCGACGCACTCGAAACGTTAACGGGCGCGGCAGACAGAACGCGGGAACGACGCACCTTCCGGCGGACGTGGCGTGGATGCTCTGCTCGTTCCGCCCCTCTTTCCCGGGAGTTGGAAAATCATTTGGAAAAATGAAAATGGTATGAAGAGAGGGAGAGAGGGCAAACTGAACGACAAATGATGAACGTCGTGGTGTCTCGCTGAATGTGGAAAACCTTCTCCAGACCAGGGCAGCAACAAAAAAAAAATGAAATAAAAATGGAAAAAAATAAAAGGAGAAAAACGAAGGAAAACCTCTGTTTTATGCTCGGTCTCTTTCGTCCGTTCGGCTTTCCCTTCCTTTCTGTGTGTTGGAAGAGGATTTCGAGAGGTGAGGATGTGCTGTGTGTTATCAAGCCAAAGCATCAAGACGAAGTACGAGGAACCGGAATCCCGCGTAAAGGGCACGAGGGTGAGGCACAGCAAGTGAGCGAGATCGAAATTCGGGCCGTTCGGATCAGTGGGTGTGATAAGGAGCCACGACCGGACCGGCGAGAGGAAATGGAAATGAAAAATAACGGAAAAAAGATAACCGTAAATTATTAGGGTAAATGGAAATGGATTAGAGGGGGCGATGGCGGTGAACGGAAAGCGCCATCAACGCCACCTTCCACCCTCTTTATCACCCTCTTTTTTGTAAGGACATTCCTCGTGGTCTCGTGGAAAATGTGGATAGAGAGATGCCGTGGTCGAAAAGGACTTGAACGCGTCCTGGGCGCAGGCTCTTCCCTCTGAGGGGGTGGTTTATGCCGGGGATACACATAAATACATACACTTGTTCGACCTGTACCGTTATGCCATGGGCAGGTGTGTGGTCCACGATTGTTGATAGGTCTGCGGGTAAGGAAGGTGGAATGCCACCACTGGACATAAAGATGATTGGATTCTTCTTGGACCCAAACACACCCACGCACACGCACATTAGTGGCCAAAATCCGGAATCCACAAACTCTCCCGCATTCCACGTCGTACGCGGACGTACTTCCAGTATTTGATGTATTCCAGCAGAGGGGGAAAATTGTGGTGGAGAAAGAAGATGAAGAGGGTGGACAAATGAGATTGGATTTTCATTTTATCCGACAAATGGGAGAGGGTGCGTAATCCATCTGCCCTACCACAGTCAGCATGCGGCCAACGAATTATGCTCCGTTGTGCAATTCGTATCAGCAAAAACAGCAGCAAATACGCGCCGCTTGGTCCTTATCACACACGCGTACAGACACGCACACAGCAACCGCACACCCATAATGAGCATCAATCAATTGAGTCTTTGTGCAAATGGTTCACTGCCACTGATATGGCGTCCATATCAATCCGACAGATTCTCTCCAAAAACAAAAAACAAAAAAAAATGTTACAAGAATGTTGTGCTATGTTTTGACTGCAATAAACACGACGCAACGACCACGGCAAATTTTAAATTTGTGTGTAAAACGACAAACGCCGCACACACAAGGGTTCAGCTTATCATTTAACCGCGAGAACGCGAACCATCACGTGTTGCGCCGCCATATGTCGCCCGGCCAGAGTGCAATGCCGGCCTACGCCACGGTCTAGGGCAGACCATGTGTGGCTGATTAGAACGAACAGCGATTTGTTGCCGTTTGCCATCACTTTGCTCTTTGCTTTGCTTTTCGATGATTCCGCGCGGAAATAGAACTGACCTTTCTGTCAACTTGTGCTCCTCGGTCTCGGACAATCCCCCAGCAGTCAGCCCTCCTGTCACATCAGATCCATTTGTTTCCAGCACACAATCGAAGCGGTTGGCGGTGAAGCGTGCCCTGGTTTACAACTGTTGTTGATAATAATTCCGAGTAACCGGGCACACGGTATCAACCAACAGCAAGCCAACCCCTCGGCACACATCTAGACACCGATGTTTGGCTGTATTGTTCCGTACAGGTCAGCACAAAACAATGTGACTCCCGGGGAGCAGGGCTATGATTTACATCCCATCACACCCAACTGTACAACATTTAGCCCGACTACGGAATTTGAACTCACCACTTTGGAGGGGTTTCAGCTAGTATGGCTTCCCTGCTCTATGCTATGGCTGCTGCTGCTCCGTTGGTTCTAGCTTGTTGATGATGTCGTATTCCCGCCGGAAACACACTTCCGCGAGCCACTCGCTCGCTGTATTCGTTCTCGTTCTTCACAAAAACTGAGCTCTTGATGGGTTCACTGCAATATTAAAATGCTTTCGTCACTCTGTACGGCCACTCCAAACACTGCCAGCGATACACCCGGGGGGTGTCAGTTAATTCAGGAACAAATCCACAAAATTGCTCTCCCTAAAATTTCTAATCACTTTTCCATACGGCGTTCAGTTCACTTTTCAGGGCCTTTTCTTGTCTAATCGAAATCACCAGAATCAATTGTCCATCCAGAAAATGGTGGTGGTTACTGCGCACAGGTGCACTTTTCGTTAAGCAGCCGATTTTCCAACACGTCTAGAGATAACGTTGCACTGTCATGGGGAGTTACCGAGAAAGGACATCTCCGGGCACACCTTCGATTCAATGGCGGACACAACTACTACTCACAGACTCCACGGACGCACAACTGCAAGCCACTGTTATCCAACGATGGTGACGACGACGACGACGACGACGACGACGACGAAATCACCGACCACCGGAGCCAAAGTGAACTTCGATTGCAGTAGCACCGCTGATGAAAATCCGAGCCGCATCCAGAGCTGTTTGCAGAATGAAGTCCCGTGTCCCGGTTCGTGTGGAGTTTCGCTCGGTGGCCACTTGCTCCACACGCTCGCTATCTTCCTCTCCCTCTCTGTCTCTCTCTCTTTCTTACTCTCTTACTCCCTTTCACTCCCACGATGCCGTTCTCTTTCGTGATCACCAGGCTGGCTGTCCGCTCAATCGTACTACTACTGTGCAGCCTCTGCCACTGCCTTCTATCCACAACACCACAGCACAACCACACCACAATGGCTACTACTCTGTCTCCGGGGGCAACCTGCTCAGCGCTCAGCCCAAAGCCCAAGTGCGAGTGCGAGAGACATCTCCCGAGGGCCGCTGTGTTACCGGAGCCGCGTCTGAGCCTTGATAATGGCAAACAATAACAACAACGAATCGGGGGTGGTACCAGTGGTGGTGCTAGCAATTCACTCTCACCGTACGAAAAGGCTCATCATCGCGTTCTCTCCGCGGCGTTTTCGGATCTCGCGCAGCATCTCTACGCGCCCCGACCCCTTCCAACTCCGCGTCAACGAACAACAAACAAACGACGACGCACCGGACGAAGCGGCCACCGAAGTGAGCGAGCGAGCGAGAGCATAAAGCAGATGTGCAAGGGGGATGGAATGTTCGCGGATGCGCGCTTTAATCCCCCTCCGCCGCCACCGCCGTCGTCGTCGTCATCGTGTTATGATCTCGTCGTCGTCCCGTGAGAACGTCTCTCGCCGAGATGAAGAAGCGTTGTACGCTCGCGCTCTTTTGCTTTTGGAAGGGATGCTCGCGCGCTCTCAACAACCCAGAACCAGAGCCACCCTTACACCCCCCGCTTGCTTGGATTGTACGGGAATGAGATGGAAGTATTCGGCAACCGTTCCGGAGCAGTCCCCGCACGACTTCTACTCCGGGGTATTGTGATGCCGAGCGATTCCTATTTTCATCCCTAGTAGGCAGCGGACCAGCCCTAGCAGTAATACCTATCTCTCTCTATCTCTCTCTATAGCCCTTACTCGCTCGTACCATCTAGCGCTCGGAAAAGCGAATCTCATTCGTCTTCTTCTTCGTCGTCGTCGTGCAGAGGAAAATCGCTCGCTTTTCTAGAGGAAAATGCTCGAAAAAGGGTTTGTGATGGGGAGTTGGCATTCCGTATACATAGTACAATTACCACCGAACGAAAGAGGTTTTTTGTATGGAGGCACCCTCTTACCCAAACTACGAATATTGTGATTACATCAATCCATTTCGTTTCGGAGCAGGCTCTCGTCACTATGGTAACGCATCACTGTTCGCCATCACTAGGGGATGACGTAGGTGATGCTGATGCTTTAAACCACTCTCGTCCTCTCGAGTCCTCCATCCCCACGATCCGTATTAATTACGCTCCTCTTATCCGACAACTAATCACCCTACCGTTCGTGCGAGCATAAACTATGCTAAGCTCTCTACTGCCATCGTACCCAGCATACCTGTGCACACGCTTAGGGATGGCACAAGGGATGAAGGAGGTCGAGGAATGCACGCTTCCGTGCAATTTCCGTCACGCGTATGACGTTTGACGTGTGTGTTTCACCCAACTTCACCGCCACTCCTTTTACCGGGTTGCTCGCTTTACGGTCTGAACACGGGCATGGATGTTGCCTACCACGACCACCGACGAAGACAACGAGCTGCCGAGGGTGTTTTCCAAACAGCCCCATCCCCTTCTTATTGGCCGGGAATTGTTTCTGGCGTGCGGCAAACGGTTACGCTTCTTAAAACAGTCTCGAGAGCAGTCCCGCGCGAGTCCCTTGTTTGCTTACAACCGTTGACGAGACGTTGACGACGAAGGAAAGCGGCTGGAAAGCGATTTTCATCCTCTTTGATACTCCACCACCCAACAAGGCACCGAGCAGGATGGGTGCGGGAGATGGAAATTGTTAGCATAACAACACCCGGTACATAATCAGTGGCGGATTTCTTCTTCTTTGACGAGTTCGAAATTATTGTTTACATCATTCAAGAGGACGCTTGGGGCAAGGAGGAGAACGGGCCAGTTGGGGGAGGGGTAAAGCAAATCTCATCTCGCGTACCAAGCGTGACCCGCGAGCCGTACGACAATTCACGGGATTTGGATTCGTTTTGCCCGCCCACCCATCCGCCAGTCTATCTTGAATTGATGGAAAACAACTTGTAGCTGCGGGCGAAATGAAGGAAAATTCCATTTTCCATCTTGGCATCTCGCTTGGCTCGTACCAGCAGCGCTATTAACGGTACAGGCTCGGGCCCTCTGTAGTCATCGTTGTCGTCGACTCATCAGCGTTTCTAATGTCGCTGTTTGGTGAAAGTGAAGGTAAATACACATTACAAACACTGTACAGCCCGGGCACTAATAATTCGTTAGGTGCTATTTATTTTTGTTTGGAAACGCTTTACCGATCAAACAAGGATACTGCTCTCTGCTCTTTTCCGCCCTGTTCGCTGAAAATGATTTCAAACCTGCAAGGCATGACAAGGTGAAATCTGTGTTCGGCGAAGGAGTCTCGAAGGAAACGTAAGGTTTTCAGTTGTGTCCATAATCTGGAAGCATTCTAGTCAATTCAACATGTAAGCAAGCACCGGGGCAATTAGGAATAATGATTGGAATCTGTTCTTTCAGACACTTTGGGAGGAGACGGTAGAAAACGATTGCCCCCAAAAATGTCTCGCGTAAAGGGGACTTCGATATTTAATTTTTTTTTGTGACACATATTTTTAACATTTTTCCCTGAATGCTGATCATTTCAAGAACATTGTGTAAAAATGTTGGATCAATCGAAGCAAAACTGACCAAGTTATAGATTTTTTAAAATCCGCGCTTCATGCAGCGTACCGTAAAAACTACTGGACCAATCGATTCGAAAAGTTTAAGACATAATTTGTACACTCTTTGCCAGGTAGTCCCGTCGAGATTTCATGAAAATTGTGGATACTTTTTTTTAAACAAATCTTTAAAAATAGTAGTTTTTGGCAAAATGACAAATAGCATCACTTTTCTAACTTCAAACATCTGCCAAAAATCTAAAAAAAAGAAATTCAACAAAAACTCAACGTGGCTACCTGGATAATCTCGTAATCTTTCAAAATAGTATCGATTTGTATTTTTCTGATGACCCATCACGCAGCTACGATGGGCACCGTAAAAAGTATCTTTTCGAAGACACGACTGCCTAAATTTGATGCCATGGATGAAGTTTTTATTAAATCGTCCTCAAAATAGAACTAAATATTCGTCAAAAGTTTTAATTCAATATGCCATTCATATGAAAGAATAAAGTAGAATGGTTGCGCCGCAAAAAATCTCCATTTTTGAAAAATCTCCATTAACTCCATTTTTGTCCATTGCCGTTCATTATCACTATTACTAAAACATTTTAAAAAAGATAACAACTTATATTAGCACCAAAATTGTTCATAAATTGAAAGCCCGAGACCGCAATCAATGTCCTCTGTGCTAGGAATCCAAATTAAATAGTTCCGATTGCAATAATACTTCAAAGCAATTGTTTCCTCTACACAAACCAGTATCCGGTGTCCGATTGTTCCGGTTCAACCTCAACCACAAACGATGTAATTGGCCAGCCCCTAGCCGAGACCAACAGACAATAAAAATTAATCCAACAACACCACTTAAGCTGCACCGGAGCCATAAAATTACCTTTAAACCTATATAACATAAAAAAAACCCAAGCGAAAGAACAAGTGGCAGAATCAGCGGAACGAGGCAATGAATGCAAGCGACACCGCGTCAACCATCCATAAAGACTCAATCGACATAAATTATCAATTTTCCACCCGCACACCCTCCAAAATGAGATATGGGCATCAGAACGACACGATCCACACGATCGCACCAGCTCATTGCTGTCAAATCAAGACATTCGGAAGAGACACACGGCCACGTCCCACCTCGTTCTCCTCCTTCTGCTCCTCGGCAGTGACCAGCAGCCCAGGAGTAGGGGCTGGAAAAGTGGGTACACGCGGAGAGCGGCGGAGGGCCACAACAACGGCCCACTTCTTCTATTCTTTCCTTTCATCTCTCGGTTTGTTCCCTGCTGCACGCTCTCTCACTCTGATCCTGCGTCTGTTGATCGCGAGAAGATTTATTTCAAACTCTCCTTTCTTTTACTGCATAGTTTTCCCTTTAATCTCGTCGAGGGGGGCGCCTCCATCGGCCACGAAGCACTACCCCACGCTCGGTTCGGTTTTGTTGTCTGCGGCCGCCACCACCACCACCACATGCAGGGCGCGGGAAATATATATTTACTTAAGTAGATTGATTATAATAATAAATTAAGTTTATTTCTGTGCATGTAACTGGCAGTGAGCTAGCTGGCGGGGCCTTTTTTGAGTTGCGATCGGTGCGGATCCGCCTCAGGATCCGCTTTTTTGCGCATCTTACGCACAAAGACATTCCCAGAGGCACCCGCGGGGCGCGCTCACTTCTCTCACTTGTATGCTCGACATAGTTAGAGTTTTCCCGGACATCGTGCTCGTGTTTTCCGCCCGCTCTCGATCCCCCCAATCCAGGCGCGCGGACACCGATGGTACTCCCTTACGCAATGCACCGCACGACGGAACTCGCAGTCTGGCGCGGTCGACATGAGAGTAACGCCAACAACCTTGCTGCTCATTCTTCGCGTACCCCGAACAGGGCCTGTCAAGTGTTGTTGTTATTGTTGCTCATCCACCCCCACCGGGCTCATCTCATCTACATCCCGGGACCGGGACTACTCTAGTAGATCGAACACGAAGATCGTGCGCTCGACGGCTAGTGCTCCAGTCCAGTTGGTCTGCGGAATCGGATCGAGGATCCGGAATCCCCGGGCGGTGGTGGTTTCGTACAAGAAAAGATTTATTTGTTTCTCTGCCAAATGCCCTCCCCTTTTGCTTCAGCAGCAGCCCTCTTCTTGGGCGCGGACTTCTAGTTGTTTAATCACGCGGATTACGAGCGGGAAATGCGAATGCGTTCCCCCCCCCCCCCCAACCACCACCCCCCTGTTGGTTGTGTTGATTTGTGTTGTTTGCCGTAAGATTAATGGAAATATGAATAGCTGCGTTCTGTTACGGTGCGTTCCACCGTTTGATCTCCGCGATGCCGCCCAAGCGGAGAGTGAGACGTTCGTACACGATCGCCAGCAACCGGGAGCGAACGAGGGAGCCCTCTAAAACGCTGTCGGCACTGTGCCACGTACAGGAAACAGGAGGCCGCAAGTTGCAGTCCGAAAAGCGGGTTAACGATGATCGTTCCGTCGAAAAACCGGGCCGAGTGTGAACCGATCGTTTTCCTTATCTCACGATGATCGCATCGCCTCCCGTTGTTGATGTTGATTGGTACCAGCTTGCGAACTAGCAGCAGCTTCTGCTCAATGCCACTGAAAAAACTGATTAGTGGCTCTGCATATCCGATCCGATCTACAGCACCACGGAACAACGATCGACATCAACCGAAGGGGACACACGGATTAACACCACCTCCTGGAGGCGTAGGGATGACAACATAATCGCCGTCTCAGTTCGGATTTACGGACGAAGAGATCTTCACAACTTCCATCTTCCCGTCACTGGAGGCCGCGAGCGCTCGCAACTCTTTCGTTGGAGCGAGTATATTAAATTCACCTGTTTACCAGGCACTTCATCAATTCCACGAAGCCCTGCCCAGCGCATAAAACATAAAACCATCTCGCTGTGGGTCGGGAAAGAGCGAGTAAGATGAAGGAGAACACACAGAGCGAAGGCGACGCGACGAAGCGACGTGAAAGAATAACATTCGACGGAACAAGCGGCAGCTGACGTGCTTATGTTTCGTCTCCGGAAAATGTCTCCGGCATCGCATGTCATAGAGTCTACCGTTGCCCTGTACCTCTCATACCACCACCAGGACCCATTGTTCCATGTTGTTCTCGTGTAATTTTTGAAAGAAACGTCTAATAAACACAGCGCATTTCACTGGCATAAATCAAAACTGCGAGCGAGCGCCCCACCGGGTTCGGCCGTGTTCAGTTTCCTCCACACACAACCACCCAACACCATCTTCCACTTGCCTTTCCCCCGCCCGGAAGTGATGATCGCTGAAGTGAGAGATTTCGGTTGCGAGAGGTTCTTTCAGGAGACAGCATCGAAAGAGTTGCGAAGAAGCGAGCTACTAAACAAAAGGCTACTAAAATCTGCTCCGAGGGAAGCATAACATCCCAAAAGTGGATGATGCATGATGCTGCCTGCCTGGAGTAGCGATCGTGCGATCGTGCGATCAGTGGATCCAGGCCCAATGAATCCTAGACCTTCTCCATTCGGTGCGTCGCGGGGCGCCTCCATTACACATTACGCGTTCGCGTTCCATTCCGCCGGTTGCCTGGTGTTGTGGCTTGGCGTGGCGCGAAAACACACATTAATAACGAAACATTTTTACGACCACGGGGTGCTGAAATCAACGAAAGAGTTAAAATTTCAAACAAGCACCGGACTCCCACCTCCTCGTCTCTCCGACATCACCACTCCCGGCTCCATTCCGGACTTCCTCGACCGTGGTCCGTGGCCCACGCGCCCCTCGAGCCCATGCGAGGCATTGCCGCGCGAGAAAACCCATCATAATAATATTGAATAAATTTCAAATGAACAGATTAATTTTTTATCGCCTTCGCTCGCATCTCGCGCGTGTTTGTGACACAGAAAAAGGGGGGGGGGGGGGGAGAAATGTGACCGAGCAGCATTGTGAGGGGGGCCACTGGGTGCGTGTTCGTGTCCGTCAACCACTTTGCAGCTGCGGAAAACTGTTGATTTTGTGAGGTGAAGAGCTCAAGAGCACCACCAACAGCAGCAGCAGCAGCAGCAGCAAAAGAGTTAAATTGGAGGAAAGACAGAATGGCACAGACGCAGACAGAGAGAATGAAAGAGAGAGAGAGAGAGTGAGAAAGGAACTACAGAATGCAGAGGAAATGCTGCGACAGAGGGTACGGTAGCAGGTAGCAGCCAAAAGACAAAATTAAGCGTTGCGTTCCGGCCTATTCCGTTCGGTGGAAGATGCTCCACCCGATACACCGTTCCGTGATCCGATTCCAGGAGCAACGCGGGTTGCCAGTGGAAACGCGGAGAGCCATAAATGTCATAAAGTTATTAAGAGCAGCACAGAAGGTAGCACAAGGCAACAGCAGCACCAGCACCACTTCTGATCGTGGTCGAAGTCGCTCGTAACGCACGGGGAACGGATATCAAACAAATGTGCTTCCCACCGTGCTCAATCTTTTGGGGCCGTTGGCCACTTTCCTTTCCTTTTCCTCCCCCCCCCCCCCCTTCCCCTCCAGCAGCAGGAAGGGAGGCTATTATTCATCTGTCGATTTGGATTTTTCACCAACCACCCTCGAGGGCAGGAGTGGAAATCGGATAAATTTCGTCGCAATCGGTGGCCATTTTGGAGGCCAGGGTGGGAGGGTGCACGCGCGGGCGCTCGTGTGCGTGTTCCGTTGTTGTCGTTCTCGTCGTCGCTGGGGTAACAAGTGGCCATCGCCTGGGGCCACCGGTGCTGCGGTGGCCTTCCATTAAGGCCACGAAGGTTTTTGCAGCTTCCAACGGATTACGTCAATCGAATCGACGATAAGCAGGCTGCGAGCGTCGTGTGTCTGCCGATCGATGGTGTGCAGCAATATGAAACAACCAAACACCTCCCTCCCGCGACGTGGAATGCCATTATTATTCGGGCCAATCCGGTGCGAAATGTGATTATTAAATTTAGCTTTGACTTTGGCCACGACCGGACGACGACGACGATGACGAGGATGAGCCAGAAGAGAATCGACAAACAGACTGTTCGATATTGTCGCTTAAAAATAGGCTCCCTCACTGACTGGTTCAGACGCGCACGCATACAAACAGCAAACCCGGGGGGGATGCGGGTGAAAGAGTTTGAAATTTATTTCCCGACCATTAAACGCCTCCAACCGGGAACGAATCTCCGCTACTCATTACGCTCGACAGCCCGGGCCCAAGCCATTGCATTGCTAGTTTCGGACTCTGGAGTCCGTCCATTTCGGTTTCCTGGATGCTCTGTCCGTCATGTTTGGCCCCAGGGATGGAGCGAGCGGGGGGGGAGTGAGAAACGTCTAATCAAACGTCGGTCGGTGGGTGCGTTACGACATGACGACATGATTCACGCACCGCTCCTTGAGAGCGACACTATCCGGTCCGTTGGCAAAGGTGGCCATTTTGTGGTGCTGGTGGTACTGGTGGTGCTGGTACTTCTCGCGCAATGATGCGTTTATGCGTTAGCGCGGCATAGGGTCCGGGGGCCATGCGCATCTGCTTGAAACATGATTTACGGGGCGGAAACGACGAGCCAAACGGGTCGTTAGTGTCCGCGGCGCATCGTACGCCACGGAGAACGCGAGGCAAGTTCGTGAGGACGTGTTCCCGCGATGGTGCGTACTTCCGTGACATTTTGATCACTTTTTGCAACAATCACTCGAAATTTTTCTCGCTCGACCATTTTTTTTTCACGTGGAGTAACATTTTCCCAGCCTTTTTCCATTTTGCGTTAATCGTTTCATGGCGCTGCATCAACCAGAAAAACAGTTGGGAGCATCATTAACGTGAAACCATAGTAGGCGAACTAATTGAAAGTTAAACTGTCTCGCTCATCGCTGCAATCGAGTCATCATTGCTGGAATGGCTACACACAATAGAGAGCTCGCCGGAGCGCTGGTTGGCGCCTCCATCGCTTCCCTGGAGTCGTTTAAATTGCTTTGCAACTGCGGAGAGACTACGTCGCAGCACTACAAAGTGTAGCCAGCCGTGTTCTGCCGTAAGAAAACCACGGGAACATTTTAATATCTTCGCCATACAGAAGCCGCGAAGCCTTCTGGTGCGATGGCTTCTGGCCGAGCGAACGAGCGAAAGTCCTTTTGCGAAACGGAAAGCGGAACTCTCGTGCCCACCAAACCCACTACCACCACCACCACCACCATCAGCAGAGTCGTCCGTCGCGGACGTGGGCAAATTATTCACGTAATTAAAATATTTTGCTCCCCGTAAATAATTAGAAGGAGTTACTTCTGCTACGATAAATACTAGCGCTTCGTCACGGCTCGGTTCACTCCCCGGTACTGCTCGATCGGTACTGCGAAAAATGTTCTGGGAAACGGCCTGAGGGACATAAATCCCCTCCCTCGCCCCGGGTGGGTGGTCCGGGCGTTCGAGCGGTGATTTTTTTTCGCCGCTGTTCGCCTCCTTCTT
>NC_064877.1:66360646-66368146 GCF_943734665.1 Anopheles aquasalis | reverse complement strand
ATCGAAGTGGATGGACACGAGGAAAACGTCAATCCGAATCCACCGTCCACCGTCCTCCTGGCCCTGAACGGCCCATCCGATGGCATTGTGATGATTGATGGCCGAATGCGGTCAACGCATTCGAGCTGCCGGTCCTCGGAGAGGATTGACCACCTGGTAGTGCGCCAATCGAAGCGACCTTATCGCGTTCCTGCCGATTTTTGGCACGCCTGGTCAAGTGCACAGCCCCTCAGGCTCTTGCTCTCTCTCCCTTTCCCTTTAGTGTCACCGGATGCGTTGGATGATCGGTTAAAAATATGTGCAACCCCTCTGCAACCCAACGGTGCTCGTTTTTGTCGTGATGCACTTGCACGGTTCCCTGCTCCGTACCCTGCCACCGGAAATGAAGGACACGCTCCTTCCTCACGAGGGTACAGTGTGCGCTTCCATTCCGGAAACAATCATCCCGAGGGCCATTCGCTGATTGACGCCCTCTTTGCGTGAAGTAATTCGCGTTGTTGTCCATCCATCCGGAGGGCAAATGAAGGCATGGATGGACGGTGGAAGGGATTATCGAAAATTGGATGCGAAAGCGAAGGATCTGCTTTCTTCCCCCCGTTGCAACCACACACAAAAACCTTTTTCAGAAAAGAGAACCCAAGTAATTATCTAAATGAAATCCCCCGCCCAACAGGAGGAAAGGGTTCCATATCACGATATTGTTGGTCTTTGCACCCAATCATCATCTCGCCAAAGTGCTGTGCGACAGTATGTTGTACCACCGACATCAACATCTTCTCGAGCGCCCGAGGTTCACCGAACAAACTGGGCAACACATATAAACCAATACAAACGGAGCGTGACTCCCACCAGCACCAGCACCGTCTCCTTGGCATCTACCGGAGCAAAAGGTTTGAAGGAATCCTTTCTACTTTATTAATCTCATATTCCGCTTACCGAGAAAGCTGCGAAAACATACATACGAGCAGCAGCATCGGCACACATAGTTGCGTTGGCCTTCATTCTCGGATCCGCAGCACAAAAGAGGAAAGGGCAGGGCCACCTCAAAGACACATACAGGCCCCTGCGGGGGGCACACCCCGGCGAACGAGCGGGACCGAGAACCGAGAAAAGAGACCGAGAGCCCCACAACACAAATACAATCCCAAAACAAATAAAAATCGTTGATAAATAATTCATCTGTACAAATACCTTCTGCTCATACATCCAGAAAACTCTTCCTGGGTACCATCCCCACTCCTCTCGCTCTCCCTCTCTTCCACAAACCCTCACGCAACACATCCCTTTACACACATTAGCTCCTGCTCGACATCGTCGTCCTCGTCGTTGGTGGTGGTCGGAGCAGACGCTCGCAGATCACATCGTCTTACCCCCGGTCCGTCTCCCGTCCACTCCAGTAGTAGTCTATCTCGCTCTTTCTCTCGAAACAAACGCACCCTCAATATCCCGCCCTTCATCCCCCCCCCTCCATCGGAGCTCGGCTAAACACATCCATTTATGTTCGAAGTTTTTGTTCTCATTATTATCCCCACATTTTCTCAACTCATCGCACACACATGTGGACTGGGTCGAAGGGTACCACCGGTCACACATACAGTACATGCACATGGGAGAAGGGAGAGTGGTGCAGCCTCCCCTTTCTCTCCACCGGACGGGACGAAAACTACCCTTCAACCCCCAGGCCCGAGATACCTCACAAAAGCTCGCTTTTGTCGCACCGAGACACACGTGCACGACGTATGTGTGTGTTCAGGACGAACCGAAGGATATGGTTGTATGTGTGTATTTGTTGTGTTGGTTCTGTCTGTATCGCAGAATGTTCTCGTTCCTGGAATGACTTTTCCTTTTTTGGATTGGAGGGAAAAAGAAAGGAAAGAAAAACAGATTCCAAGCAAAAGCATCCTCGTCGACGGTGGTGGTGGCGATAAGCGGCAGACCATCATCATCACGGCAGGACCTCAGCACCAGTTCGTGTGCCACAAAGGGGGGTGTGAAGAGGAGAAGAGAGAAAGAGAGCGAGAGAAAGAGAGTGAGGTGATCTTTGTGTATTGTTGATTTTGCTCCAATCGCTCCCTCTCACTCTCTCTCTCTCTCTCTCTCTCTCTCTCTCTCTCTCTCTCTCTCTCTCTCTCTCTCTCTCTCTCTCTCTCTCTCTATCACTGTGTTTTTCTATCTCTTTCTCATCATGACCCACCATCATCGTATAGAGTGCGCTCGGTACATAATCCTAGAGCAGCACCACAACACGAACCAAGCGGAGCTTTTCCGCTTTTCCAGACGAATCCCTCGAAGAAGGGCTGCGGAGCTACCGGAAGGAGAGAGAAGAGAAACAATTCCAAAAGCAGCACAGAGCGAGAGAAAGAGACTCACATTCCACTCCAAAAGGACTCGTGTCCTGACGGAGTGTACCGTTATGTGTGTTGATCCCAAACCGACTGAATGCTGCTGCCGCTGCTGCTGCCCTCCTGTACTGTGCGGTAGAAAGATCGTCGTCGAGATGAAAGGTGTCCCGGAACAACGCGTGATGAAGAGGCACTCGGGCGGCCAAAGGATCGACCGGAAAGGGCGTTGTAGGGGAGAGGTTAGGGGACACCTCATTTGTCCTTAGCAGCACATGGCCGTATACATCCACACAAAGCTACACAGCCACGTGCGATTGCACGCGTCGCAGACGGAGCTTGTTCGCCGGTATGAGTTTTCTCTTTTATTTGATGTTTGTTTTCCCTTTTGTGTTTTCCCTAAACCCGTCACTTCCCACCGCCATCACCCAGGGTCTCTTGCCCCCCTTCCCTGGGGGGGTTCTCGAGATGGTCGATCCCATCATCGGTCGCGCAAAAAAGGATACAATTAATTAAGGAAGAAGCAAGACATCGGTCGGTCCGTTGGAAAGATTGAAGTCTTTTTGCGAAGTGGAAGGGCAGACGGGAATTAGTGGCCGAGGAGCGTAGATGAAAGAATTGGAAAACCGGATGTAGAATCGGTATCCGTGGGTCTCCCAAGCTGTCCCCACGAAGCGAAGACGTATAGACGACTCATGCATGCGACGATGGTGAATGGAATTATAAATATATCTCTTTCCTCCTCCGTTTCTCTTAGACAGTGGTTTTTGCGGAGGGAAGAGGTTTGAAGTAGGGGGTGACGTGGACCTTCCTGAGCAAAACCACGGTCCAGTCCGGCGCGCACAGTGTGGTGTCCCTTTTCGAGAAGATATCTATTCCCCGCAGATTAGACAGCTGCGCCTCTGCGTACCGTTGGACTCGGCAAGCGAGCAGGCAGCATCACTAATGCCAAACGCGCCTTCGATGATAAAAGATCGACGATCGGCGACGCATGCTACGAACGAACACGGCCACGGCGACCACGACGATGGCGACCCACATTTCGCGCTATCGCGACGACAGAGAAAGAATTTGATTAATCGCGGCGGACACGCTGCATGATGTCTAAACGCTTTAATTATCCGACCTGCACTGATTGCAATTTATGCAGTGTGAACGGCCAAACCCGGCACCGGCAGCGGTCCACCCTGTGTGTGACACTATGCGCAACGCGGGCACATCCAGGAAGTGATATGCTGCTGCTTGCGGCGGCTGCTGCTGCTGCTGCTGCTGCATCTTGGCAAGCTTGGCCTGGTCATCACGGCACCCCAGCATGCCAGCTAGCTGCGGCTGGCAGGCGTTTCCTTTTTGATCGCTTCACGATTATACATTTAATTCCAAATATTTGCTCACGCGCGTTGAAAGAGCGCACCCGTCGACGGCCACGGTTCGAGATGATGACGACGGCGACGACGACAACGACGGGAAATCACGGAAGCCAAAATGGCTAGCCCGTGCGTACGTGCGTGCGTGAGTGTGCGATTGAGCGCACCGAAACACGGGACAGTTCACCATTCGCCATTCATAATTCACAGTCCGCTGCAACCGGAAATGTCATTTAATTACCTACGCAACCAACGTTTCGGGCCCCTGGTAGGGATCTGCACTGCACTCCGATCACGTCACGATCGCAACGGGGAAGCGAGAGGTGCCTCTCTCTCTTTCGTTCGTTCGCGTATGCACATGTAATGTTTTGATGTACAGATCGTCTAATTTTTCAACGAACCCCATACCCGGGCACCACTACATCAGCGACACTTTCCGCCTTTTGTAGCGGCGGCGTGTTGGGGATCGGTCGCGATCATCTGCCTTCCAAAAACCACGCACCACGGAATGCACTCGCAGCTGCAGGTCCCAGCGCCCAGCGGTATCGAATCGTCCTAGAGGTTGGTTCCAATGTTTTTCTTTCAAACTTTTCCTTGACAAATTTCTGAGCAGCATTCGATCACAAACTTCGACTGTTTAATCTTCGTAATTGGTTCATCCAAGCATTCTTGTTCTCTTCTTCTCTAGCTCCATAAAAAAACTGCGTTACTTTCCATAGAAATCTAAAAAGGGCCGTCCAACCGTACGGTGACTGGAGACGTGAAGACACTTCACGTATTCCCTACCCTTTAAATAGCAATCCGTGTCAGGGCGCAGCAACTGCCCCAAACCCGAACACCCTGGACCACAAACCCCGGGGGCTAATTCATTCATTCGTACTACCTACCTCCTGCTGCTGCTGCTGTGGGTTTGGCGGGCCCCGCAACACCGCGTGATATACCGTGTCACATTTCCACGCAAACTAGTTCGCTTCGCACCGCTTTGGTAACGATTCGCGCGGACCAGCACTAATGGCCAGCCAAATCGTCGTACCGTCGTCCGTCGACCGAACGATTGTGTCTTGCTGTGCTGTGTCTAATGTGTTCCTCTTGCAGCGGGGCCCCCAGGGCAAGGTTTTCGGTTGGAAGATGGAGAATGTCCACGAGCTATGGCTTCGGTCTGCGAATGAAGAGGGGCATTCTTATGGGCGTAACATATTTCAATATTAATATTGCACCACACGGCAGTAATGCCCTTTTAATTGGAACATACCTTAAATGCCTTTTTTACGGCGACATCCATCTAGTTGCCATGGTTCGTTTCGGTTCGCCATTCGGGGCCTTCCGGATAGGTGCCTTAGAAACTTAGAACCTTCACTTCGCTAGGAGATGTTCATCTGCTATCTGCTTATTTGTTATTTAATTATCAGACACCATTGTTTAATCACCATTTCGACAACCCTTATGTGTGGAGAGATGAGTTATATTCGTGTTAAAGGCGCTATGTAATACAATAGGGATTGGTTTTTGTTACTAGACGATATCTCTTCATCGTCATAAATCCCTGATGAGATTGCAACGAATCGTCTCTGTAATATACACTAAATAACGTAATTAAACGTAATAATACAAGTTCCCTTTTCGTATTTCGTATCGAACGAGAGTTTCCTTCAAAAGCACTGAACATCCATACGCAAGGACTACTGCACCTGTTATTGACGGTGCGTTAGAATAGCCTACTGGAGTGCTCTCAACAATCTCCAATCTAGTAACAGTGTTACCAAAGCACAATCTCTAAACAGATGGTCCCACAAAGAAAGCAAATCATTCCAAGTTATTTCCTTTTTTTAATAGCTCTCCCCGTATCTAACTGGAAGTACACCTTTCCAGTGCTATCATCTCCTCTAATCATCCATAACCCAGCACAGAACGCGATGAAACACCTTCCGCAGTGCACGCAGCGTGAAAACACTTACATCCACTCGCAAAACGATATCAATTACCTATCCTTACACCGAAACACACTCACATTACTCGCCGCTTCAGTGGTCCTTCGCAGAGCATGAGCATCAGTGGCTCTTTAGCGTTAAACATACCTCTCGGGCACTTCCGGTTCAAGGATGCACGCAATGCACCGTGGCTCGGCCACGTGGGCGCCTCCATCGCCCACCATCTTCGCACAATTTAGTGCAAATGGGTTTCGAAGGGAACTGGGGCTCATTGCTGGCCCTTAGCCCCAGGCCAGGGTCAACGGGGCCACTCATCGGCTCATCGGTGATTGTTTGAAGAGCGTGCGCGCTCGCTCGCTCGCTCTAGGTGCAAACCGATAATGGCCTAGCCGGGCTCCGGGCTTTATTTTCCAATCGGTGATCACCAATCGAGAAGAGTTACCGGGCTTAGCGAGGGCGCGATAAGCGAACCTTCGAGGGGCGAGGCGGCGCCCATTCGTTGTCATGTGCTGGTGCTCTTCTTTTCTTCTCTCGCTCACAATTCACAAACAACAGAGCCTCGTGTGCGGGTTGTGTTTGGTAAACAATCGCATCTCAGCCGGTCCGTGCTGGAACCGAGGAAATACATTGTTGCCCTTCCATTTCACAAAGCTCCTCATCGTGGTGGGTCGCTGCAGGTCAGGTTTATAATCTTTTTCCGCGATTAAATCGGAACTATGGTGACGAAGAATCGGTCCGATCTGAGAGCTAGCTAGAATGATTTGTTTGAATTGGTCCCCCTACAATGTAACGGTTAAGGCCGAACCGGATGATTAATGCCTTGCGGAGAAGATTGATTATTCATCTCGACAGACCACAACTCTCAACTCCGGGATCTATATTATATTTAATAGAACTTGTTCATCGCTGGGAATTTTGTTAACTCAAATAAACGGGTGCATAAATAAATAGTTTCCTCTTTGATGCCTGTATCCAGCATGTTGCGACTAGCAGCACCACCGCAATGGTTCTAACTCGTCCTCCAATTCCTCCCAAAAAAACGCTGCAACTCCATAGCTAATACATATTCCGGTCTCGTATTCTTTCGCTTCTTATTTGTCCATTTCTGAGAAATTTGTTCGTTAGTTTATACCGAAAACCGCACCCTCTCTTGCCGTGGCACCAGTGGAGCACATGAGCAAATCCGATAAAACCGGTCCACCGTATGCACCGAACGGTACAACGACCGGACATGTACGAGTCCGGACCATTATCATCCCAGCGAGGAGGACGAAGTGCTGAAGTTCCATTCGAAAGTAATGTGCAAGAGCACACACAAGAGCAGAACCCCGTTTCCGTTTCCGGTGCACTCCATGCCTGTATCCCTCCGCAGGCCCCCCTCCTCACGGTGGTCCAGCTGTGTCCTGCGCATCCTTCCATCTGGACACCAGCTCCCCGGTCCACTCTTTTCTCTACATCACAACCATCCTGGCGCACCGATGCTTTTGTGTATTCAATCCGCACCATTACAGTGAAAGCATGGACGGGGAGGTGTGCATTTGTATGTAAAAATCTGGCATTTCTGGTGCACACATTCCCACCCCCCCCGCATAATAGCAAACGGCCACCAGCTTGGAAAATCGGGATTGCATTCATCGGTCACACTTTTGACCACCAACAGGGCCCGCTGTGCCCGGACCTCGCTGTGCCTGTGTGCAGCCATCCTTTGTACGTGACTGACTGTCCGCTGCAGAGAGCACCCGGGGAGGCCACCGAACAGAATGGCCGCCAGTCCACAGAGCATTGTATCGCATCCTGGTGCTGCTGCCACGGCGATCTGTGATGTGAATGGAGCATCGTTTGTGTTTGTGGTTCCACCATGCGCCACCA
>NC_064877.1:66343146-66345646 GCF_943734665.1 Anopheles aquasalis | reverse complement strand
GCCAGCTATACTCTGGCGCAACGGTCTCAACGGAAGTAGCTGTTTAGAACAAAAGGGCAAGCATCAAGCTGCAGCGCACTGGACTGGACAATAATTTGGTAAGTGAGTCGGCTTAAGTACACTACTCTTCCTTCTTCACACATGGCGCTCACGGCACCCTGTACTGTTGGCTGGTTTCACTTTTGCCTCCGTACACACATCGCAAGCATACAAAAAAGTGGAATTAAAACGGCGGTATGTAGGTATTTGTATATATGTATGTATGTAATGTATGTATGTACGTATATATGTATATATATTTCTAGATATATATATAGATATAAAGCAATCGGATAAACACGTTACAAATATACATGATTTAAATAATGGAATGCGTTCATTACCGGCGGCGTTATGTGGCCCACCAAAAAACCCGTAAACCCGATAAGGCCCGATAAGCGCTACGGGGTCAACGGTTGGTTGGAGGACCATGTGCCATTTTCCTGATCCCGGAGTGTAAAGGAGGGAAGAGGAGAGTTGCATTTGCGGAGTTCGTTCGATGTTCGCAGCAAATCGGGAAAATGGAATAAAAAAAAAACAATGGCATGGCTGGCTGTGTGTCGCGCTCCTATCGCCTGCTGATGCTGCGCTGCTTCCTCCTCGCCTGCGTTAACGACTATCTCTGCTCCGGGGGTAATTATCAATATTTTTGAATCCTTAAAAACTACTAGGGGATGAGATAATGGTGGCTACTACCGATGCCGGAGACTGCCTGCTGATGCTGTGTGAGGGTGTGCGTGTGTTTTGGTTGGGAGGGGGCGAGGATCTGTCTTGGCATGTTCGTTGTGTCCCTGTGTCACTGTTTTTTCTTTATGGGAAGGATCGCTTCAACCGTCACCACCATCATTTCCCATTCTGTACCGCTGTTGCAGTGTGCAAAAGAGAGCCGGATTAATGTTTAATAATACTTATGCTGCTGGACGTGATCGTCAGCATTGGTGTGGGTGTGTATCTAGCACTTTTTTTCCACCAAAATCATAAATGGAATTACGGATATAAAATATGAAACGTGGCGTGTATCATTACAAAACAATTTGCAATAACACTTTCTGGTATCTTCCATCCGATCTAGCATGCTGGTGGTGGTGGTGATGGTGGCAGAGTAGTAGGCCCAGCACCAAACGAAACCCACGGGGCAAGCACACGAGAAACGGTGGAAGCGGTGTGCCTTTTTTGGTGATTTCGAATGTTCCGGCGAATACAGAACACAGAACACAAGAAGAGCACATTGATAAACGGCATAAACAATATAGCAAATGTAACAACAACACCGTTCGGTCTATTTATCGACACACCGTTTCCTTCTCCTACTGCTCCTGCAGAGTTACTGTTCCTGGACAAAACCTAAATGCGCGAATGCGAGAGCTGTGACCCTGAGCACGATCATCGATCAACGGATGAGGAACGGGAAAAAGGAAGCAGATCAAATAGATTGCCAAACTCGTGGGGCAACGAGCATAGGCGCAAACAATTGCGGCGGATGTTTGTGGTTTTAAGAAGATTGCGGTACACGCGGTACACACGATCGTGTACATCTTGATTGTTTGCCTTTCTGTGTTTCCAGCCACCGTGGACACTGGTGCTACACACTGAGAGAGATACTGTGTACTGTGTATTGCAGTTTTTTTTTTGCATGGGAGGTTAGTAGTTTGCGTAAAGTAGTGTATAAGAGAGGTGAAGGTGCACGCACATACACATTACAATCTCGGTAAGATTCTCGAATATTATTTAATAATTTATAACGTGGTACCCGGTGTCGAGGGGTTCTTCTTTCTCCCCTCCAGCTGAGTGGATTGCACATTTAGCTTTTGCTTCATTTAGCTAGTTGCCCCAGGTTGCCCAGTTCCGGATCCGGCGGATAACACTTTGCCCCACAATCTCTACCAAGCGCCTTGGCAGCGCTGCGTACGACGACAGCAGCAGCATCCCCAAGCGTAACGGCAGCACTATCAGCATATCACACATACACACATGCACACGAACACATACATGATACAACAACAGGATCAAGAGTGCCGTGGACGATGACGACGACAAACCCGTGGCGAGGACTTTACTTGAGGAATGCTGCCACGATGATCGAAAGCAGACAGAAGAGAAACACGAACGCAACCGCTTTGCTAGAGTCCGGCTCGAAGAACTGCTGCAGCTGGCGCAAGGTGGATGATGCGGCGCTACTGCCACTACCTTTCACTCCCGGGCCACCTCCACCACCTGCTCCGGCCTGGTGGCCATCGGGACCATACCCGTACCCGTTGTTATTGGCGCCCTGGCCTCCTGCCATCAGCAGTGCACCGGACGCTGCTGCTGCCGCCGCCGACGACGACTTACCAGTCAGTATGAGCTCACCGCGGCTGTTCACCACGTTACCCTGGAACAGGGTACGGCCGTCGACCTCATCCATCGCTCCCCGATGGTTACTACCGGCCGGACCACCACCACCACGTACCGCATGCTGACT